>NW_016813566.1:0-3633 GCF_001698545.2 Rhinopithecus bieti | reverse complement strand
AAAGATTATGTGCTTCCATTTAAGGCAGTGTTTATTCTCTTTTTTATATTCTTTTACTCCCTTAAGTAAGTTCCATTTGATTTCTAATTTACAGCATATTTTGAGATATGAGAATTAAATATTATCAATAATTTTTCTTGTTCCATTTAGAGGATCCTGTTTTCTCTCCTAATCCGAACCTGAAATAAATTTCATTTCTAGACTCTTTAATAAGAAATCTCTGCTGCACAGAGACAAACCCAGATGGGTCATGATATATTATTATTTATACACCGTTGTGTAAAACTTGTTGAAAATATCTTTAGATGTTTGAAAGTAAATTCATAAGTGAGATTGACTTTTTTTTTTTGAGATGGAGTTTTGCTCTTGTTGCCCAGGCTGGAGTGCAGTGGTGCAATCTTGGCTCACTGCAACCTCTGCCTCCTGGGTTCAAGTGATTCTCCTGCCTCATCCTCCCAAGTAGCTGGGATTACAGGCATGGTGAAATGGATTTTGATTTTCTTTTCCTTTTCAAAGTCCCTGTCAAGTTTCAGTGTTAAGGATAACACAACAACCTTAAAATATGAGTTGGGACTCTTCCATTTCCTTTTTTTGTGTGTGTGGTTGCATAAAACTGGAATGATCTGTTTCTTGAACATCCCGTAAAAGTCATCTGGGCTTGATGCTCTAAACTGTTGAAAGACTTCAAGCCACTCCTTTTCACGTCTTGGTGAGCCAGCCTTCACAAAATTCTGGAACCTTCCCTTAACCTTTGCCCCTGTGTCAAAGTGTTTGAAGTGTGATATTTTGTTCTTTTAATCTGTATTTTATCTCTAGTTTTGCCCCTTCTACATTTCTGTTTATGTGTTTTGTCTCTTTACTCCTTAGTCAGTATTGCCTCACATGTGCCTCTTTCCCTAGTTGTTTTCAAAGAACAACTGTTGGTTATGTTAAGTGTCTCAACTGCACTATTGGAAACTTTCATAATTTATATTTTCATTTCTTCTCTTATTTATCTCTTTCCCTTCATATTCTTGTGATGTGTGCTATTGCTCTTTTACTGAGTTTTGTGTATGGGTTGGGGATTTGTTGTTTGTTTTTTGAGACAGAGTGTAGTTCTGTTGCCCAGGCTGGAGTACAGAGGTGTGACCAGGGTTCACTGCAACCTCTGCCTTCCAGGTTCAAGCGATCTTCCCACCTCAACTTTCTGAGTAGCTGGGACTACAGGAGTGTGCCACCATACCTGGTTAATTTTGTACTTTTGTAGAGACAGAGTTTCGCCATGTTGCCTACTCTGGTCTCTAACTCCTGAGCTCTGGTGATCCACCTGCCTCAGCCTCCCAAAGTGCTAGCATTACAGGTGTGAGCCACCATGCCCAGCCCTTTTATTGTTTTCAGGTGAGCACTTGGATCATCACTTTTGAATTGCTTTGTTTTTTGCTTAAAATTTCTAAGGATATAATTCCTTCAATGAACCAATTTTACTTAACATAATATTTCAATATTTAGTATATCCATTATTATTTACTTCTAATAATACTTTAAAATTTTGCACAATTTCATCTCTAACCCATGAGCTGTTTACCTAAGCATGTTCATATTTTATTTAGTATGTGGGGATTCATTTTCCACTTTCGTATTATTAATTTATAAATTAAAGTAAACCAATGTCAAAATAATATGAATTAAGAGTTAGACAGAAAGTATTGTCTCTACAATACTTTTCTTTGATATGTGTGGAGGGTTTTTTATGGCCTAATAGGTGATCAATTATTGTAATACTCTAAATGCTTAAGAAATAAAGTGTCGATTAACATGGTCCATCTTACACCCACACACCTTATTATTAGATACTTTTGTGCATTGTTTCAAGGTATTTTAGCTCTACCTACAATGCATACTACTTTGGTCATCAACTCCATGCAGGTCTTATTGAGTTCAGGCAAGTACATTAGCATCTTTCTGAAGTTGCGGAATTCTGTAAGCTCTCAGGGACAAACAGAAAATGTTGAGGGAGTTCATACATTAGGGGCCAGTTTAGCAAATGAATTATGGGGACTTAAAATCAATGCTTGTATATTTTACCTTTTCATCCACAAATGTGCAGTTGTGAGAAACAATTTGTAAGTTTCCAAGTCTCAGTGGGATGAAGCATCAGTCACCAAATTTGCTAAAATTCCTTTTATTAGCTCTTCCACTTTTCCTGTCCTGTTACAGGTAGTTAGGCATGAGCAGAGCAGGAGAGGGCTCTTCCCCTGCCCACCAGGAATGTCAGGCAAGAATAGGGTGATGGTGTGACAATTATCATATTGCCTCTCTAAAAGGGATAAATTGGCAGCTGGCACCAGGAAGAGGCCATTTTCTAACTGTGCACACCCATTGCACTAAAGTGTCAATTGAATGCAAGCACCAAGGAGATGCAACTTCCCAGCCATGTGCAATAAGAGACAAAATGGCAGAGTGTGACCTTCCAGGGGCACTCCACCAGAAAAGGGAAGAAAGCCTCAGATGGGCATGCATAGAACTTGCTGAACACACTGCGTGTGCTCACTTCCCAAGGCTAAGGAGGGCACTGCGCATGTGGAAGAATGAATTGTCAGAGGTGCATCGGTTTGTGTCTGTTTTTTCCCAGCTTCTCTCAGGCTCCAAACTTCTATGCCACCTGGATTTTGTGTCTCTCAATCTGAGTGAAGAAGGAGTCACTGTGTCATACCACAGCCACGGTGGGAGAGAACTAAAAGCAAGTGTTATCTTGCCTTCTCTTAACATGTAAAGTCATTCAAGGCTGCCCCAGGATAAAGCCACCCTCAACTGCTTCACCCCATGAACACCCATTCATTGTGCCCTGCATCACTCAATTTTGTTTTACTTCTTGTCCTCTCCACTTTTGAAGAGCTGATCATTGGAGAAGTGGCCAGCAGCTTAAGCAGTCCAGCACCTTGTTCAGAACACCCACTGTTTGATGGACGATTCTGCTCGGTGCCTTTGCATACCACTTACATGATTCATCTCCCTGGAGTGCTCATAAGCTACAGTTCCCCTAGCAGGTGGAACAGAAAGCCCTTTTCACCAGGTAGTTAAACAGTCCCTTGTCCTTGCAGTATCTGGGCTCATTCTGTTGGTATATGCATTGAATATTGTATCTTTTCATATATAGCCTTTTCTTCTAGAATAGGAGGTCAGTCGGAAATGATAGCTCACGTCTGTAATCCAGGCACTTTGGGAGGCTGAGGTGGGAGGATGGCTTGAGGTCAGGAAGGATTTGGAGACCAGCCTGAGCAATACAGAGATACCCCATCTCTAAAATAAAATAAAATAAAATAAAATTTGCACCTGTAGTTCCAGCTACTTAGGAGGCTAAGGTGGAAGGATCGCTTGAGCCCAGGAGGGCGAGGCTACATTGATCTGTGTTCACATCACTGCACTCCATCCTGGGCAACAGAGTGAGATTGTGGCTCCAAAAAAAAAAATAGATAATAAAAAAATAGAAGAAAATATCCATTAAAGACCACCATCGGAAAATATATTTAAAGGATTTAGGATCTACGTCGAAATGACAATGAGAGGAACCCCAGAAAGTGAAACAAAACAAGGGAGAAGAAACAAAAGGTATGCCTGAATGCTCCAAATTGCTCAATCTATGGAAGTGGTCTT
>NW_016813565.1:245063-294748 GCF_001698545.2 Rhinopithecus bieti | reverse complement strand
CCTTTCCCCAGACTTCGTCTTCAGCTGGTACATCTTTCTCTGTCGTGTCCGCCCCCGTGCACTCCACTACCCTGAGCTCGAGCTCGCACTCGTTCTTCACTCATCCCACGACTGCATCAGGGTCTGTATCTCCTCTTTTTCCTTCTTCTCCAGCTGCCTCTACCACCATTAGGGCCTCTCTCCCCCACACTATCTCCTCTCCTTTCACCCTCTCTGCTCTACTCCCCGTATCCACTCTTACTGTGTCTCCCACCCCATCCAGTCACCCAGCGTCCAGCACCACTGCATTTCCGTCCACGCCCAGGACCACGGCCAGCACCCACACCGCCCCTGCCTTCTCCTCTCAGTCCACCACCTCACGGTCCACTTCTCTCACCACCCGAGTTCCCACGTCAGGCTTTGTGTCACTCACCTGGGGGGTGACGGGTATCCCCAGCTCTCCAGTCACCAACCTTACCACCAGGCACCCTGGTCCCACCTCACTGCCTACCACGCAGTTCCTGACCAGCTCCCTCACTGCACATGGAAGCGCCCCTGCTTCTGCCCCGGTATCTTCTCTCGGGACACCTACGCCCACCTCACCTGGTAAGTGGCATCTCTGTGGCCCTCCTACTGGCCTCACCTCTGTGCTCGTGACTCCCAGGCAGCCACTGCCTCAGTTTACCCCTCATGGTCCTATGATCCCAGGACCACATGCCTGTTCCCCACCTTCCCTATACACCTGACGGGTTTTCCCCTCTCCTCTCTTGGGCACCCCCTATGCCAACGCTTTCTTGGCCAAGCAAGTGCCCGGCCTCCTCGTTGGCCCTTCCCCAGCTAACCTTGACCTTTCCCTGCACTGGCTCACTCATGCCCCGGTCACTGCTGCACTCCTGGCCTCCCCTCAGTGATACCTGCCAAAAGCCTTCCCCGGCTGCCCCTTTGGGTGCTCAGAGGATATCAGGGCTGGCCGGACCCCAGGGTTCAAGCAGCACAGCCCTTCCTCCAAGTGCAGAGAGAGACATAAAAGTCCGGCACAGAAGGACCTGTTGAAGGTGAAGCTGGACGTGGCAACCAGGGCGCCTGCTCCTTGGTACTCATGCCAATTCTCTGGGCCACGGCTCTTCCCAGCCTCCACTTGGTCTCATGCCTATGAGCGAGTCCACTGCTCCCCAGGCCATGGGACGCCTGGAGACAGAACATGCCTCAGGCCTCGTCCACGTCCACCTAACCTCACGTTCCAGGGATGTCCCTCCCTTCCCTCCTGGGTGTTCCTCTCACAGCAACCACCCAGGACTGGGTCCCTCACATGCATCGACCTCCACCAGGTGGCAACGCCACGGCTGGCTTCGTGGTCTCTCACGTGGGTAGCAGCTCGTTGCTGCAGGCTGAGGGAATCTCGGTTTGGGTCCCTCCCTGAGACCAGGACTTGGGTACAAGCTGTAACCAGGGAGGTGACCCCAAAAAGCAGAGGTGAGGGAGCAGGAACCATCTGGGAGGGGAGGGCAGCTAGGGACGGCAGGGCCTGTGGAGGCACACATAGTCCTGCCCCCTCCTGGAGAAAGCTCTCTGCAGCGGACAGGTAGGTTCCAGGCGACTTGTCTTCTCTGTGGCCAGGAAATGAAGCTGGGCACAGCCAGGGGAGGGCACACAGGCAGCAGAGTCCAGCCTTTACCCCAGGACTCCTTTCCACTTTTAAACCCACGCTCCGCAGTGGCGGTTTCTAATGCTGATGCTGCCACTGCCTGCATCAGTCTACCCTGCTCCGTGCTGCCTGCCACGTGCCCAGGCCTCTCACTGAGGCTGGCTGTCTGGGCCTTCCACACGGGTCCCCACCCCGCCCCTTCCAGGAGCCCAGACCACGGGGCCTGCTCCACTTCCCTCCTCCCCAGCTGGGGCACATGGAGCTCCCACGACACCATCTGTCCCCCTCTCTGGCGTCACTGACACGGTGTCCTCGGCCCCCCTGCAGGTCCTGGGTCCGGCCAACCAGAGATACCCATGCCCACAGGTCGGTGTTGAGGCCTGGGGTGGGGCATCAGGGAAGCTGGGGCCCAGGGGTGGCTCACACAGGCCCAGGGCTCAGCCCACAGCGGTGGGTCGAGGCCTGGGGGTGGGGCATCAGGAAAGCCGGCCCAGGGGGTGGGCTCCACACAGGCCCCAGGGGGTCAGTATCTGCTTGGAGAAAATTCTCATACCCTTGATGGGACTCCAGCAGAGCGACTTTGAGGGAAAACACAAACCCTTAGGATCTGGCTTGGCCCTTTGCCTTTGGGGGTATGGCTGCCGAGGTCCTGGAGCTCCTTGTGGGGGGCTCCACAAGGAAAGGACCAACAACCTTGGGGCCAGGGCAGAAAGTCCAGAGACCAGGTGGGGACGTTCTCTAGCCCAGGGCTTCCCTCCCTCTTTCGCTCCATGGTCCACCCTGAAAGCGCCTTGCTGAAACCGCGCACTGTTCCCAGGGTCCGCAGCGTGCAAGCGAGGAGGCAGGAAGGAGATCACGTTCAAGGGGTCATGCCAGAACGTGACAGACGCTTGTTGAGGGCAACCCCTGCCATTTCCTGCCGCCAGGAGTCCATAGGCGGGAGGCCCTGCCCCATTCCAGCAAGGTGCTCACCAACCCACTCAGAAGAGGTGCCAGGGGAGTGGGCCTCCACCCAGGGCGTGGCTGCTGCCCCGTCAGTTAGCCACTCTGCGCTCCATCCCTGCCCAACACTGCCTTCTGGGGCCTGCGGTGAGCAGGGAGCTCAGCGGGAAGGTCCAGGCCTCTGTGGGGCGCTGCCTGGTAGGGAGGGGCGCCTTATGCCCCTGCCTAGCAGCCCATGACTGCTCTGCTGTCTTGGGCTTTCCTCGACAGTCTTCCAACACCCATCCAAACAGCAATGGGGCACGCCTGCGCCTGCTGCCGTCCAACTCCAATGGAGCCCCAGCAGATTGGAGCCTGCCTGCCAGACCCAAGCGCGCCTGGGCCAGTGGCTCGTAACTCCAACCCCTCGCGCAAGGCTTGTTCAGCCCGCTGCGAGTGCACAGCTCTTTGGTCTGTGGCCTGTGGAGACTAGCAGGGTCACTGCCTGCTCTCCTGGGGCTGAAGGACTGCAGATGACGGACGGACAAACACCCACCGGCCCCCTTCCCACTTGTGCCAGCAGCTGCTTTCCTGGTCACCAGGCCTGGCCCCCAAGTGCCCCCGGCCGTGGCTCACCTGTGGCACCAGTGGGAGAGGGGCTGCCAAGCAGAGGCCCAGACCACCACACCCCTGCAGACCCTGAGCCAGCAGAGAGGGACTGAGGCAGGCAGTGGCCACGGACCCTCCCAGGCACACAGGGCACTCCCGACCACCTGTCTGCCATCCAACACCTCCCAGCCCTTGAACTTGGCCCCAGCCCTGCTGGGCCCAGAACCCTGCAGATGAGGCCAGAGCAGACGCTGGACCAGACCCGTCAGGACCTGTGCTGAGATGGGGGCAAGAGGCCCAGGCAGCCACCAACACAGAGAAGAGGAGCTCCCCAGAGTCAGGGAGGGCACAGGGTGGCAGCAAGGGCAGGGCAGCCACCCCCGCTCCCAGCCAGGCAGAAGGCCCCCGGCAGCACCACACCTGTCCCCAGCAGCTTGACCTCGGGAGAGGGCGTCACCCGGCCAGAGACTCCAAATAAACTGGTTCTTGTCAAGGCACAGAGGCTGGTCCCCGAGCACTTGAGCACTGCTTTTGCCTCTCCCCAGTCCCTTAGACATTAGGCACCCGACCCACACCTGCACCCTGTGGGCCCCTGGGATCTGAGGTTGGGCGGGGCTGCCCCCAGGAGGGTCCGGGCTGGGAAAAGAAGCTGCCTCTGGCCTTGGCCCCCTGCCCTCCCTCCACCAGGACTGTCCCATATCTGGCGAAGCCCACTGTCCTCCAGGGGCCACCCCCATCTGCCCGAGAGCCCCTTCTGTAGTCAGATCAACAGGAGGATCCCCCACGGAGCCTCCTCATAGCCACGTGGTTTGGCAGGCCCGTTCCCCAGGAAGGAGCCCTGGGCTGCACCCCAACACACTGTACAGCGGGGAGCCCTGAGGCCAGGCTGGAGGGGCTCCCGCATGACCTGAGTCCCAAAAAATTCCACCGCACACCCAGAATCAAACTGGCAGAACAAAGGGCAGGTCACTTTCTGATGCCCACTGCCTGTGGGCCCACAGGCCAGGGACCTTGGGGTCTGTGCCTCACACAGCCCTCGGGGAGCTCTGAGGGTTATGTGGGATGCTTTCCCCCCAAAGAAAGTACACGATCTGGGGTGCTGTTCTAGCCTTTATTTTTCTTTGACGAGGAGTGCCACACTGAGGGCCCCTCTGCAGCCACACAGGGAAGCGGTGCCTCGGGGAGCGGACTTTCCTCTGATGGCGGGAGGGGTCAAGGGACGCAGGAGATCCACGGCAGCACACGCAGCCGGCAGGCGCAGCACATGGGCAGAGCACTCACTGCCCAGCAGATGGAACACACGAATGAGGGCCACACCACCCAGCTGCAGCACAAGCCCAGCGTGGCGCGTCACGACACCTGGCACCACCAGACCCAGAATGGCCAGCGCGAGAGGCGCACGCCACCGACATGGCTATCCTGTGATCAAAGTCCGACACGCCGGAAGGAGAGCCACAGACATCGTGGGCTGCACACACTGCAGGGGAGCTGTGGAGACCTGATGGGTCCGTGAGCCCCTGCAGCTGCCCCAGGGACCCGCAGAGCAGGTGGCTGAGGGCCAGGCTCAAGCACATGTGGCCACCCACCCTCCCTGCCTCCACAGCATGTCAGGAAGCCGGAACCCGTGCTGGGTGTGTTTAGGACAAACAAGGCCACCGTCCTGGGGACAGAGCACAGGGCCCCAGCCTTGGCTCCTAGGCCAGCCCCACTCTCTCGCCTCTCAGGTGTCAGACGTGCAGCCTGGGTGCTGAGTCCGGACGACAGGTGAGACACAAGCCGCAGGTGGCACACAGCGTGTGGCCAATGGCCCCTTCACTTCCTGACCACACGGAGGCTTCCCTCCTCCACAGCCCCTCCAGGGACGACTGGATGGGGCCAGCGGAAGGACTCAAGCCTGCACCGTGGCCTGGGGACACCCACTCTTTTTTTTTTTTTGAGACGGAGTCTCGCTCTGTCGCCCAGGCTGGAGTGCAGTGGCCGGATCTCAGCTCACTGGAACACCCACTCTTGACAGGAGAGAGATAAGCACACCTGAGTCTGCGCCACCAGCCCACGCTTTACCCTGGAGTCCTGGGGGCCCTGCAGGGCCGGAAGGACGCTCCTTGCCTGGCTGCACATCTAAGGCCTTGGGGACTGCAGGAGCATAACAGACACCCTCCACAAACAGGAACTGGGAAAACAATTACATCCAGCCAGGACACGTGGTTTTGCCAGAAGTCATTACAAATACAAATGCTTCTAAAGTCTAGATTAAAATCCTGCCTGGGAAAACTGTCCAGCTGGGACTGCAGCAAAACCAGGGGTGGCCGTGCTCCCCCCAAGGGCCCAGGACGATGCCAGGTGTGTAGCCACCAGAACGGCCACACACCAAGGCTCAGCCCACGCCACATGTAGCGGCACTGCTGCTCCCAGAGGCTCCGAGGCGGGGAGGGCGGCAGCACGGGCCATCTCAGTGACACTCCCACAAACGCCACGTTCACGCCAACTTCTAATTTCCCTTTAATTTGTAGATTTAACCACAGAACTATCTTGATTTTTATAAAAACTGATCCCAAGATCCACCTTCTGCCGAGGCTGCCACAGTCCGGGCTGAGCTTTTCTTCCTGAGCCACACACGTGTGTTCCTGTCCAGCCCAAAGGGGAGAGGTCTGGGGCAGCGGGGGTGCTCATCACAGGATGGCCACGAAGACAAACGGCACAGACGAAGACAACGCGAGACACACGAGCCTGGTCCTCCATCCTCAAGACTAAAACTGCGCTGACAGCAATTCACATAATCTCTGAGAAACGGCTTCCTTACTCGTCCGCAGCGTGAGCCGGTACATCTGAAACAGAGAGCACAGCGGGTCAGCGGGCATGCCAAGGCTCACACAGCCCTCGGGTCCAGGACCCGCCATGCAGAACCCTGTGGGCCACGCCCAGGGACCACTCTCTGGAGGCACCCACAGCTCGGCAGAGGCCTGAGCACCACACACACTGTCAGCATGAAAACTGAGGGCTGGNTCTCTGGAGGCACCCACAGCTCGGCAGAGGCCTGAGCACCACACACACTGTCAGCATGAAAACTGAGGGCTGGCATGGGAGCGCCTGGTGCCTCGTACGTAGCTGGCGGGAGTGTGAAGTGGCACGGCTTCTTGTAGCGCTAACCACACACAGGCCCCGGGCAGCAGCAGCAGCATTCCTGGGTGCCGCCCGAGTGAAACAGAGACAGGTGTCCATCGACAGAATGGGACGTGGCAAGAAGGAACAACGCAGTGACAGAGAGGAACAGCTGGGAGAGCCACCGCCCAGGGCCAGGCTGCTCTGTGGCGGGACGATGCTCCAGGTGGCCAGCTGTGGGGAGGCTGGGACGCTACCATGTATTGCCAGGGTGGTGGTTAAACGGGCACACAACATCTGTCAAAACTGACCGAACTGCACTAAAGAGCTACACACCTCACCATGTACATTGTGCCAGAATAAAAAGCAACTCAAGTGTGTTCAGCCATTTCCTGAGGGCCTGACCTGGGCTTGCAGGTTCGGCTCCAGGCGTAGCAGGCATCCGATCTGGGTGGTTTTCGTGTGGATGATTCCAGCTCCCACGAAATTCGCAGGATTAGGATCAACTTCTTCAAGAAGTGCAGAACCAAATCCAATGATCTGTCCAAAGAAACAGGAGAATGATGATCCTGGAGCTGGGTCACAGGCAGCACGTCCCCCATGGCCATCCCTCCAGACCCTGGTGCTGGGTCGCGGGCAGCGTGTCCCCGGGGCCATCCCTCCAGACCCTGGTGCTGGGTCGCGGGCAGCGTGTACCCGGGGCCGTCCCTCCAGACCATGGTGCTGGGTCGTGGGCAACGGCTCTCCAGACCCTGGCGCTGGGTCGCGGGCAGCGCGTCCCCCGGGGCTGTCCCTCCAGACCCTGGCACTGGGTCGCGAGCAATGTCCCTCCAGACCCTGGTGCTGGGTTGCGGTCAGCGCATCCCCTGGGGCCATCCCTCCAGACCCTGGCGCTGGGTCGTGGGCAGTGCATCCCCCGGGGCCGTCCCTCCAGACCCTGGCACTGGGTCGCGGGCAACGTCCCTCCAGACCCTGGTGCTGGGTTGTGGTCAGCGCATCCCCCAGGGCCGTCCCTCCAGACCCTGGCACTGGGTCGCGGGCAACGGCTCTCCAGACCCTGGCGCTGGGTTGCGGGCAGCGTGTCCCCCAGGGCCGTCCCTCCAGACCCTGGCACTGGGTTGCGGGCAGCACATCCCCCAGGGCCATCCCTCCAGACCCTGGCGCTGGGTCGCAGGCAGTGTGTCCCCCCGGGCCGTCCCTCCAGACCCTGGCGCTGGGTCGCGGGCAGTGTCCCCCCGGGGCCGTCCCTCCAGACCCTGGCGCTGGGTCGCGGGCAGTGTGTCCCCCCGGGGCCGTCCCTCCAGACCCTGGCGCTGGGTCGCGGGCAGTGTGTCCCCCCGGGCCGTCCCTCCAGACCCTGGCGCTGGGTTGCGGGCAGCGTGTCCCCGGCGCCGTCCCTCCAGATGCCCTACCTTGGCTTTGGTGACTTCTGTGTCCATTGGGTGCTTTGCTTTGAAGATGTTCTGCACCTCCTGCTGTGGACTGTGAGAAACAGCAAAGGCAAGTTTCTCAGCCAGGCCAGAGACCAAAGCCCATCTTTTCAAATGACCCCATCCCCACCCCGACCCCTACAGGACAACAGGTTTCTCACTTGCTCAACTGCTTCCAACGTTGAAAGAAATCCTGAGAAGCCATTTCTGTCGGCTGGAAGAATTTGTTGAGAGTGATGGGCAGCTGCACAGACACGTTCTGGAAGGTGCCCCCATACCTGCCAGCAGCAGCAGCAGAAAGAGACAGTCAGCTCCTCCTCTGAGAGCCCCAGGGGCCGGGAAAGAGCCTGGAGTGAGAAGCGTCTCCACCTAGTGCCACCCACCAGAGCGTGGGGAGCCGAGCCTTGAGTCTCCACAGATCATGTGTGGCTCAGTGTACAGTGTCACCCACAGACAGGATAGGCAGGGCCGTGTACACAGGCAGGATGCCCCTGTGCCTCACTTCTCCCCACTTATCTGTTTCCCAGAACTCCAAGTCTGTGCAAATAGTGTGATTTTTTTTTCTTCAAAAAAGCAAAGGCATTTGCACAAAGAATGAAACAAAAATTTGCATGTCTATGTCCCCAAATTCTACAGTATACAATCCTTAAGTTCTCTGTATTTTTAATGTTAGGAAGTGTGCTTTTCTCAACATTCATAACCTTGCAGACACCCAGCAGGGTACGGGCTGACCGTGTACACGCTATTGTAGCCACTGAAAAGTGACAGTAACCAACAGTTGCAACAGGAAAATCTTATGCTTTTAAAAACTAAGCAAAGTGGTATGATCTGAGTCCAACTGCACAAAAAACGCACCCCTCAGGCCAGGGTCCGAAGGAAATCAGCCGCCTTCACCTCGCAGCTGTTGTCTGGTACCAAGCCGGGCAGGTGGCATGGGGCCCTGTCTGCTACCCCATGAGGTAAGGCCCCGTTGTGCCCAGAAAGATCCTAGCAAGGCCCCATGTGGGAGCCGCCACCTGCCGTCCCGGAGCCCAGGGCTTCACCTCCCCTTGTTTTCTGCGCCCTGCAGAGCTGAGGGCAGCAACAGCTCAGGTCGCATCCATGCACCATGAGTACCCGCATGCCCTGGGTCCCCTCAGGAAGGACATGCGGCACAGTCATGGAGCCCAGGCACACAGCTCAGGCGCCCACACAATCCTTGGCCCGGGGCGCACAGATGGCTCTTACCTGAACTGAATGTTGAGGACGGGCGCCTCCGTGAAGTCGGACACGCACTCTATGTTGACCACCTGCTGCACCTGCGCACCCCCCTCCACAGTCGGGTCCACGGGCTTGGTCTGCAGGTTCAGGTGTGTGTGCGTTAAGGAATCCAGCCAAGCAAGCCCCAGCGGCAGAAGCGGAAACGGGCTGGGCTAGAGCCCCAGCAGGACCCATGGAGGGCGCACACTCACCACGCTCCAGGACCACCAGCTACGGGTCAAGGGGCGGCCACACCACCCAGCCCTGCCCTTCCACCCAGACAATCCTCAAAACACTGTTTGCTTCTCACGCTTCCAAAATGGCTCCTCCATTTTAAAAAGTCGCTTACACTATCTACTGGCTGTTCTACTTCTGTTTTCACTCTGTGAGCCTCGGCTCTGGTTCTTACACACACAATTTTTGTCACCGTTAGCAGAAACTGATGCTTAGTAGGGCAGGAAAACTTCAAGAATCCTGGGAATAGCAGGCTCCTGAGACAGCGAGACTCAGAAAAGAGCCCACCTTGCTGGGACCAGCATTGTTTTCGTGCTGGAAAACAAGGGTTTGCCTACAGCCTCTCCTGAAGAAACAGCGACACCAGCAAAGCTGGGTCCAGGAGGCAGCAGGGTGCAGGCCTCTCCTACCTCTGGGTCGTGTGCTGCCGGCCACTCAGCTGCTGGGCTCGCTGCTGCCTTCAGCCAAGCGGACCCCGAGGGAGAGACCCCTAAAGAGGGGCACAGGAGGAGTCAGCTTCCACTCTGGATTCTCAGCGAAGTCTTTAATACACGTGATCCTACATGTGTATTTTTAATGACTGTTTTGAAACAGCTTGAACGGTCTGCATTAAAACGTGTTCACGTTAAAATGAACACAGACCAGCCAGTGGCAAGGACGATGTTGCTTCACTCAGGTCTCGGACCATAAACCCCCAGGTGTCACCGTCTCTGGTCAAGCTGGGGTCTTCACGCTAACTCTACTTGGTGGGCCTATCCTTACAGGAAGAGATGTTAGCATCTCCCTCTTTTAGCTGGGAAAGTTCTAGTAACACTTCTGGCATTACGAAGGGAAAATCTTCAGTCTAAAAGCTCTGCCAGAAGCACACACAAGCTCGGCCGGGGTGTGCGCACCGTGCTCCAGTCCCCGCCGGCACCTCCCATGCTCTGCAAGCAGCAGCTCTCTCTGTGAGGCTTCAGAGAGGAGGGATTTAAAGACAATGTCACAGGAGGGTAAGACCAGCCGAAAAAGAAAGGGACTCAAACCAGCCAAATGGAAGGGGAAGAGACTTGTGCACAGTATTTTTAGATGCATTATCAAAACTGACACTCCAATATGGAAGACTGCCTGTTTTCTTTTTGCTGCCCAACACCACAGGCAGATTATGATTGCCTGATTTTCATATAGCATCTGGAATTATCTTGCTATTTTAACAAAACAAGAAAACCAAAAAACTTCCTCAAAAGCCTCCTCTAAGTCCCACATTGTGCTGTCTGTGGGCACAGGGGCAATGAAACCAAGGATATTAGGCTGAAGCTCATCTGAACAGATCAGTGTTGGAGTAAAATTCAGGAACTGCGTGGAGGTCTTATTACCATAGAAGATAAACATCCGACCTAGAAGGAAACAAAAACCATTTTTTCACACACATCATTTCACGCTTACCCTGAATATTTACACTGAAAAACAAGAGCCCCCCCCCCCATCTTCAGCTGAATCAAAATCCACTGTTGTGATGCACGACTGTTGTTAAAATTAAGAACCAATGTTTTCCAGTTTTAGAACGAGCACACCAGTGTTGGAAACGGGTGGGGTATCTCCTCCACTCAGAGGTAACTTCAGCCCTCCAGCACCCTCCTCCCTCGGCCCCTCCTGCACACCCACACGGGACGGATGAGGTCACACGCGTGTGCACAGGGAAGGACCTACAGAAAGCCCTGTCCGCAGGCTGGGCTCCAGCTGGAGGGGTCTCCAGGGACGCCGCAATCACACAGGCCACTGCCGGCCCTGCCCCACGTCTGCGACACGTAAACACAGGCACCGGCCCTGGCTGCCTCCTGTCAGGGGACCCGGCTGGGCCTGCGTCCAGCACAGGACTGGTGTTGCACACTGGCCCTCACTGCAGCAGCTCATGCACAGCACAGGTGCACATTTTGGATGTGTCGCTGTTTTTATTTATATCACAATAACAAATCTTTGTGAACATCTGTATGCCCCTTGAATTCAGAAAGGAAACCTCGAATATTCTAAAAAGGGCATCACTTTGGCATCACTCCTCCCACAATTTAAAAAACCAAAACCAACACCTAGGTGAAGCTATCACGGCCCAGAGTTTAAAAACTTAAACCAGGACTAAAAGTACCATCTGTTTTCAATGCAGCATTTCCCACAAGAATTACTCTGACAACCCTCACTTTTCTAACAGATCCCTGGTGGGCAAGCGACTAATTCTCCTTTTTCACACTCTTTCCGTGTTTTTCACAAGCGAGAGACAGAGCAGTCCTCAGGAGGCTCAAGGCAGGCACTGAGAGGAGGCAGGTCCGCAGCCAGGGCCCCCGTAGCCACAGGGTTCCATGCACAGTGTTTTTTTTTTACACTCAAAGGCTTTTTTATGTCCTTCTTCTAAATTGTGGTAAAATACACATAACCTAACATTCACCTTCCTAGCCGTATTTAGGTGGACACAAGGACGCAGGAAGTGCAGCCACACTGTGCAGCCACTGCCACCACCATCTCCAGAAAGTTCTCATCTTCCCAAACTGAACTCCGTCGCCATTAAACACCAACTCCCCATCCCCCTGGCCTAGGCCCTGGCACCCACGAACCACGTTCTGTCTCTACAGAGTCACTGCTCTAGGGACCGCATGAGTGGAGCCACACAGGATTTGTCCCTGTGTCTGGCCCGTGTCACTGAGCACCATGTCCTCAAGGTGCATCCGTGCTGTTTTATGCATCCGAATTTCATTCCTGTCTGCCGTCTGATGGCTGAATAATATTCCACTGCATCGACGGACCACATTTTGCTTATCTAGTCATCCACCCATGAACATCTGGGCTGTTTCCAACTTCTGGGGATTGTGAATGCTGCTATGGACATGGGTGGACAGGTACCTCTTTAAGACCCAGCTTTCGATTCTCTGGGGTCTGTCCCCACACGTGAACCTGCTGGGTCACAGAGTAATTCCACTTTCTTTTGTGTTTTGAGGAACTTCCCACAGTAACTGCACGACTGTACACTCCTGCCAGTGGCGCACAAGGCTCCAGCGTCACCATGCCCTGCAGACACTCCTTTTCCTTCGTGGTTTGCTTTGATGTATGCATTATTATGAATGAATGAATGAATGAATGAATGAATGAATGAATGAATGAACGAACGAGCGAACAACAGGGTCTCGCTCTGCTGCCCAGGCTGCAGTGCAGTGGCATGATCTCAGCTCACTGCAGCCTCAAACACCTGGACTCAAGCGATCCTCCCCCGCCTGCCTCCCGAGTAGCTGGGACCACAGGTGTGCACCACCACATCTAGCTAATTTTTGTATTTTTTGTAGAGATGGGTCTCACCATGTTGTGCAGGCTGGTCTCAAACACCTAGGCTCAAGTGATCCTCCCACCTCGGCCTCCCAAAGTGCTGGAATTACAGGCCTAAGTCACCACACCACCAGGCCAGTCTGTTTATTTATTTATTTACAGAGTCTCACTCTGTTGCCCAGGCTGGAGTGCAGTGGCATGATCTCGGTCACTGCAATCTCTGCCTCCCAGGTTCAAGTGATTCTCCTGTCTCAGCCTCCTAAGTAGCTGGGACTACAGACATGCACCATCATGCAGAGCTAATTTTTGTACTTTTAGTAGAGACAGGGTTTCACCATGTTAGCCAGGCCGGTCTCGAACTTCTGGCCTCAAGTGATCCGCCTGCCTCAGCCTCCCAACATGGTGGGGTTACAAGCGTGAGCCACTGCCCAGGCTACCTGTTTGTTTTATAACAGCCATCCTGGCGGGGTGAGGTGGTGTCTCGCTGTGGGATTACAGGCGTAAGCCGTCCTGATGGGCTGAGGTGGTGTCTCACTGTAGTTTTGACTGGCATTTCCCTCATGACTTTGTACATCTTTTCAGGTGCTTACTGAGCATTCCTGTATTCTCCCTGGAGAACGTCTCTTCAAAAACTCTGCACCCACCCCACCCTCGCCGCCCCTCTGGTTGTAGAGATGAGTCTCGGTTTGTTGCCCAGGCTGTTCTTTGGTCCATTTTGTAACTGGGCTGCTTTCTTACTGAGTTATGGGAGTTCTAAGAGAGAGTTTCATTAAGTAATTAAAACACATACCTAAATTCTGCCGAAATTCAGACTTAAGTCCAATTTGAAGCAGCTGATTTTCAAACAACACACCATTGTTTTTACAAACAAACCTAGGGGGAAAGGGACAGTATATGTGTCACTCAAAGCCACCTGCAGAAAACACAAGGGTTTGTTCTGGAAAAAAATTCCTAGCACGAGGAGGCCAGAAAAACCTCTATGGACACAAGGGAAGAAACAAGTAGAAAACGATCCCAAGGACCATCCTGACAAATGGCCACAGGAGGACAGTGAGCAGGGCACAGGGGCGCGGGCACAGCTCCAGGGAGACCTGTGAAGGCAGTTGGTGCAGCTGCTTTCCAGGAACACGCTGGTCCACGTGTAATGGCCTCTCACGGCCCCAGACAGGACACGGGCGCGAAGGCATGCACACAGCTTCTGGCCATGCCACAGACTCCACCCAACCCGGGAGCCGGCCTTCCACCCAGCGAGGGCCTCGCCATCAGAGCCTGGCTGCTCCCCGCTGATGCACACGCACAGCCATCCACCCGCCAGCGGCACAGCCCTGCAGGGCCCTGGGCGCCCCCATCTCCCCCTGGCCTCTCCTCTCGCCCATGCACGGTTCATGTCTACACTGCACAGGGAGCCCAGGGTTTTGCTCACCACAGGGCACCTATCTACACTACACCGAGTTAGGGGAAAATAAAAGAGCATTGGTTAGTTTTCATTTGTGTTTCTCTCAGAAGAGCTTCAAGTTTTCTGACCTCCTCTAGAAAACTATAACTCCACAGTGACCTGGATCCAGAAGAGAGGAGAGGGAGGCAGGGCAGCAGCACAGGGCTCCTGGGTGAACCCAGCACAGAGATGGATGTGGCACTGATTCAGACCACAGGGTGGGAAGGCAGGAGGTCACGGTGCCGCCCCCTCCCCCAACCCACCCCAGTGCCTAAGAAGCAAATGCTGCATGGCAGCGGCCTAATTCTGAAATCTCCACACCCACCTGTGCTGACGCCGAGATCAAGGTCAGCCACTCCTACGCTCACCCAGTCTCCACTAACTGCACCACAGCTGCCACCCTGGAAGGTCTGAGTGCTGCCGACCTGAAGATCAGCTCGTCGGCATCCTGCCATACGGAGACCAGGCCAGGAAGAAGACGGAGGAAGCAGAGACAGACAGCAAGGGACAGTGACAGGCGGCCCTTGGCTTGCTCTCAGGGCCGGGAGGGCGCTGCTCGCCTCACACTGCCCCACTCCAGCCCGCCGCAGCCACAAGAGCCACTGAGGCCGCAGTCCCCGCGCACACCTCTGGAGGCCACAGCCGCCCCCTGCACAGCCCGGCAGGCTGCCGGTCCAGCTCCAGCCACACGCAAAGCTTCAAAAGTCAAGTGTGGTCCAACCAACACACAACACAGCCTGGAACACGTCTACTGCGCTTCACCCAGGACTGCCACAGCAGGCCACCAACAAAGCCGAGGTCACTTAACAGGAGGAGCCGGCCGAGGGAGAGGTGTCCATGTGCTCACCGTGCCCTGGGATCGCTGCTCCGCCCACAGCCAACGGTCTCTCCACACAAGAGGCCACAGAGTTTACACTCGTGGTTTGGCCTAAGCCACTTTAAAGTGAAATCTGTCAAGGACATGGGAGGGGCTCCGACTGATCACCCATGACGTAGCGTGACAGAGGGGCCCTCGTGGTCAGCGTCTCTGCTTGGTTGCTTGCTTTTTAAAGGGTCATCCCAACTACAACCTGGCCTGGAGGAATTTTTGGGGAAAATGCAAACCACTCTGCAAGGCCACAAGAATGCAGCCGCCCTGTCCTGTGAGCCGTGTTCCAGCAGCCACCGCGGCCGGCTCGTCCAGGCACTCTGTGCCTCCATCTACACCAAACACACGCAGACACCTGATGACCCTCTGTAGCCAGATCAAAGCCAAGACGGCCACATGCATAAGAGCCAGGCCGCCAGCTGGAGACGGCGCCACCCAATTGAGGCATGCACAGCCATGGGCAGCTCCCAGCACAGCGTTATGGAGACGGGGCAGGCATGGCCCCAGCAGGGGAAGGGCCACGGCTGCACGGGAACTGCCCAGGCCCAGTCCCTCCTGCCACGGACTGCCCAGCCCCAGTCCTTCCTGCCACGGACCTGCCCAGCCAGTCCTATTCCTGCCACGGATGCACAGCCCCGGTCCTTCCTGCCAGGATGCCCAGCCCGGTCCTTCCTGCCACTTGGAGACACTGAGAAGTGGCCACCACCGGAGCCCTGGAACCTGGATTCCAAGCAAAACAAGTGACTTAGAGCAGAGGAAGACTCTTTCAGCCAGTGGGCGATCTGCCCAAAACACCACATGGCCTGCCTCTCTATCCTTTTCCCAACATGTACGGAAACAGAACTCACATGAACATGTAATACAAAGAATGAAAAGCATTTAAAACACCAGAATCTATTTTTTTTTTTTTAACAGTCTTCAAAACGGGGACCAAAAGGCCATTCCTCAAAGCTCTCTAACCTCCATCTGGGACGGAACGGCACTGCACTCACCACAGGGCAGTGGAGGGGGGAAGGAGAGAGGGGGATGGGGAGGGAGACGGGAGAGGGGTAGGGAGAGGAGAGAGGGAGAGGGAGGGGGAGGGGGAGGGGAGGGGAGGAGGGAGGGGAGTGGACGGGGAGGTAGGAGGGAGGGAGAGAGAGGAGAGGGAGGGGAGGGGGAGGACGGGAGAGGGGTAGGGGAGGGAGGGAGAGAGAGGGAGGAGGAGGGGAGGTGAGGAGGGAGGAGGGGGAGGGTAGAGAGGGGAGGGGAGGGGACGTCCACTCCGGAATGGGACGCCTCAGGGACCTCCGCCAGACATGAAAACAACAGAGGCTGAGAGGCAGCCACAATGGAATGCCACAGCTGATGAGACCACCCAGAGAGAAGCTGGGGAGAGCACGCGCCAGGGAAAGTGGCGGCACGGGATGATCTGAAGACCCGTGGAGACACGGCAGGACCACTGCATGTGGGAGCTGGGAGGTGGCCGGCATTGACAGAATTAATTAGCATTGACAAGACAGCAAAGTCAGCTGCCTCGGGGGCAACACAGGTAGAGCCGGAAGGTGTGGCAGGGGCAGGCCTCACAGGGAGGACTTGGCCAAGGAGCAACTCAAGGACAAGAGACCAGGCCTCCAGGCCAGACACAGAAAGATGGCTTAAGTCAGGAGTGAAAACCAGCCAATAGGACAGGAAAGAGGCGAAGAAGGAAACGAGTACGCTACAAAGGTGTTTATCCACACTCAAGAAAGAGCAGCTGAAGCATGATCAGCACAGCGCCGGCAACTGTGCTTTTTCATGTCCTCTTTTCCTCCTGAGAGGAATGTCAGACCTTTATCTAATGCACACTGGCGTCCACAAGTCTAGTCTGAGAGAGTGACACAGCAAACCACCACCACGACACAGCAAGCTATTCTCCCCAGCAGTAATTTGGGAGTAAACTCCGCTTGCCACCTCTGTCAGTGGCGCGGCCAACCCGGAAGTCAGGGGGACGGCAGTCCGTGCCTGTCTGCAAGGGACTCAGGAAAACCTGCTCCTGCAAAGGGGTTTGTCTTCGGAGCAGGAGCGAGAGGCGCGCCACAGATGGCCGAGTCTGAGAACACGTCCACGAGCAGCCCGCCGCCGCCGCGGAGGAGGGTGGGGGCCCGCAGGGGCGGGGGCGGCCCCCAGACCCAGCAGGTCTGCCGCGGAGAAGGCGTAGACTGGAAGAGAAGGAAGGAGAGCATCAGGCAGAGGAGCCCCTTGGCCTGCGGCCCCGGCAGCTCACACCTGCAATCCTCCCCCACGGCGCCCCTTGGCTCCATGCACTCCCAGGGCTGGGGCCGGGCACATGGCTCAGTGAGTGACAGAGAGGAGGCTAACAGCCACTCCTGGAATCCAGGTCAGCCTAAAGATAACTGCATTAAAACATATCATAATTTCACCAAGACACCCTACTAAGACTTTTTCAAATGCTATTTGAATGAAAAAATTCTCAGAAAATTTTGCCATGAAAGCATAAAAAATAATCATGGTTTAGAAATAAGGATAGGTGGGCGCGGTGCTCAGCCTCTGTAATCCCGCGTTTGGGAGCGGACGACGGATCCGAGGTAGGAGATCGAGGGACCATCTGGCTAACACGTGAAAACCCGTCTCTATTAAAAAATACAAAAAATAGCCGCGATGGTGCAGCGCCTGTATCCAGCTACTGAGAGGCTAAGGCAGGAGAATGCGAAACTGGGGGCGGAGCTTGCAGTGAGCTGAGTCCGGCACTGCACTCCAGCTGGGCGACAGAGCGAACTCGTCTAAAAAAAAAAAAAAAGAATAAGATAAAGCAGGCCGGGCATGGTGGCTCACGCCTCTCACGCCTGTAACCCCAGCACTTTGGGAGGCCAAGGCGGCGGGACCACAAGTTCAGGAGATGGAGACCATCCTGGCGAACACAGGTCAGGAGATAGAGACCATCCTGGCGAACACGGTGAAACCCTGTCTCTACTAAAAATACAAAAAACTAGCCGGGCGCGGTGGCGGTGCCTGTAGTCCCAGCTACTCAGGAGGCTGAGGCGGGAGAACGGCAGGAACCCGGGGGACGGAGCTTGCAGTGAGCCGAGATCGCGCCACTGCACTCCAACCTGGGCGACAGAGCGAGGCTCCTCGGGCGCATTATTAGTTTAATCATTAAATCATTATTAATCACTGAAAGTCTACAGAACAGAGACTTGTAAAATAACCGCTTTTGGCTGGGCGTGGTGCCTCACATAATCCCAGCACTTTGGAAGGTTGAGGCAGAAGGACTGCTTGAGCCCAGGAATTTAAAACTAGCCTGGGCAACATAGCAAGAGACTGTCCCTGTTTTTTTTTTTTGAGACACTCACTCTACTGCCCAGGCTGGAGTGCAATAGTGCAGGCTCACTGCAACCTCCACCTCAAGCGATTCTCCCGCCTCAGCCTCCCAAGTAGCTGGGATTACAGGTGGCCGCCACCACGCCCAGTTAATTTTTGTATTTTTAGTGGAGGCGGGGTTTCGCCATGTTGGCCAGGTTGGTCTTGAACTCCTGACCTCAGGTGATCTGTCCACCTCAGCCTCCCAAAGTCTTGGGATTACAGGCATGAGCCACCACACCTGGCCCCAGTAATTGCTCTTTGATCCTGGACAAAGGCACAAGGAAAGAGCGCCTATGATCTCATGATTAAAGTCCCACAACAGGCACAAGCGGCCGTGCAGTCCATCGCATGCTTACCCATCCAACAGGGCAGCAGGCTCCCCAGCAATGCCCCAGTGGCCTGACCTCCGGAGCTCAGAGCTGCTGTGGGTTCCACGGGTCCTGCCCTGCAGCAGCCTGTGCACCAGAAGGACTCAGGTACTCCCTATAAAAAGGATACTCAGCCAGGCGTGGTGGCTCACACCTGTAATCCCAGCACTTTGGGAGGCCGAGGTGGGGGCAGATCACGAGGTCAGAAGATCAAGACCATCCTGGTCAACACGGGGAAACCCCATCTCTACTAAAAATACAAAAATTAGCTGGGTGTGGTGGCACATGCCTGTAATCCCAGCTACCCGGGAGGTGGAGGCAGGAGAACTGAAACCGGGAGGCGGAGATTGCAGTGAGCCGAGATCACACCACTGAACTACAGCCTGGCGACACTCACACTTTGACACTGTACACCAGGGGCTCTTGGTGGAGAAACCCCCCACTCAGCTAACAGCTTTCTGGAGATGTGGAGGGTTCTGACTATCACAACAATATTGGCATTTCACAGTCAAAAACCAGAGACATAAGATACCCTGCCTTGAAGACTTGTTTTGAGTAACTTTAGAATGTTCCATTGGACATCTAAGAAGGTAAAAAATTAGTGTGTAATTATCTGAGACTCCATCTGAATGCCATTTTACATTAATGCAAAGTTAAGTTGTCACACTGCACTTTCAAAAAAATTACATATGTGGGTATGTGATATATGAATTTTACTTCAAGATAAACGAGGCATCACAAAGTGTGTTATGCAAAAAAGGTGCAGGTCAGAATGGGGGCAGGAGGAGTCAGAATGGGGGCAGGGGGAGTCTGAATGGGGACAGGGGAGTCTGAATGGAGGCGAAGGGAGTCAGAATGGGGCAGGGGAGTCTGAATGGGGAGGCGGGGAGTCAGAATGGGGTGGTAGGAGTCAGAATAGGGGCGGAGAGTCAGAATGGGGATGCAGGGCAGTCAGAAACGGGGCAAGCTCCCAGGTCTGCTCTCGCGACTGAATGCCTCTGCAAGAGAAGATGACATGGGTCTCGTGTGCTCCAAGGGTGGGAGGTCACAGAGGAGCTGGCAGAGAAGAGTCCCAAAAATGTCCAAGGTGTGTCTCGATGAAACCGTCTGAGGGTGGCACTTCGCTCCCCATGCCTGGGACAGCGCCCGCCAACACTGTGGTCTCCACAGCCTGACAAAGCTGTGAGCTGTGTGGGAAGCCATCGGCCTTGGCAACGCACCTGCAGCCCAAATGGAGACAATTCCTCCTCTGCATCTAGTCACAGATGTTACCTCTGGTTCCTGCACTGATTCAAATACATCTATGGCTTTTGGTCTTGTTTTTTGTTTTTTTGAGACCGAGTCTTGCTCTGTTGCCCAGGCTGGAGTGCAGTGGTGCGATCTCAGCTCGCTGCAACCTCTGTCTCCTGGGTTCAAGCCATTCTCCTGCCTCAGCTTCCCGAGTAGCTGGGATGACAGGCGCCCACCACCACGCCCAGCTAATTTTTGTATTTTTAGAAGAGACGGGGTTTCCCCATGTTGGCCAGGCTGGTCTTGAACTCCTGACCTCAAGTGATCCGCCCGCCTCGGCCCCCAAAGTGCTGGGATGACAGGCGTGCGCCGCCGCGCCCGGCCGTCTATGGCTTTTAACTGCTTTCTAAAGTAGGAAAACCCTTTGCCCTAGTAAATGAATCTGAACCTGAAACGTTACCACAGACGGTAACAGCGAGGCCCCAGGACAAGAGTCCTGAAGCCCACTTTGGGTTCTTCACCCTCCTCACCCTCTCAGGCCTGGGAGACCCTCCTCAGGGAGCAGGCCTGGCTCCTGGGCCACACCAGTTCGCCTCCTCCCTCCAATAGCAGGACAACTTGAGGGGTGAAGGTTTTGCCTACAATGGCCCCAGGCTCCTGCATGTGAGACCAGGCGGCCTCTGACCCCCACAGCCCCGTGCTCCCCGGCACACCCGAGGACACACACACCACAGCCTCCCCCAAGGAGCTGTGTGCAGAGAGAGGATGCTCGGAAGAACTAAAATGTTCTGGCCTCATCTATGATCTTAAATAAAAGACATTTTGGCCAACGTGACACCAAGATAAAGCCACTGCCTTTCATGGGAAAGGCACACGTGCTGATGCCACCCTGAGGCCCCTTCACGGCCCATGCAGAAGACCCTGAGCAAGAGGACTTCGCTGGGAGTGTCTCCCATAGGGAGGGGCCTCTCACTGGAGCTCCTGTGAGCAGTGAGGACAGACTGGAAAGCACAGGATGGCAAGGAAGCCCACACACCACAGCTCTTGGTCAGAACGCAGGGGCCCACACACCACAGCTCTCGGCTTAGAATGGAGCTGCGTGCCTCAGCCACAGACACCTCCCTAAGGAACCCACCCGCCAGGTGCCACTGACCATCAGGAGTGAAGCCGAACTCCGAAAATCCACTGAATGAGCCCGGAAGGGGGACCCCTCCCAAGAGGGACCTTACAGAAATGCTGAACCTCACGGTACCCTCATCCCCCTTTTCAGATGGCAGCACACTGCTCTCACTCCCAGGGTCCAGAAGCTTCCATCTGATCCCAAAGCCACAGTCAAGGCCAGGCCCTCCAAAGTCCACCCTGAGCCTAACTGGACAAACCTGGGTGTGATCAAAGGCCTGGGGTATGGGCACACCTCATTTCTCAGGACCCACATGAAAAAGAAACACCACATAGAGCCTGAAGACAATCCTACAGCCCCTCTCCGTGCTCCCTCAGGGAGTTCCTCTTCACGTCAAAGCAGCTGGAGGGGAATGAGAGCACCTGGTGCCTTCCCAGCTTCAAACAGGCAATTCCAGGTTTCCGTGGAAGGCTTCACAGTGCCCTTCCTGAAAGCCGGCGACCAGGAATCCCTGCACACCAGCCTCCCCTGGGTCACATCTTCCTGCCCTCGCCTCCTCACCCAACTGGAGCTGGGTCCTCCTCTCTGCAGGGCAGAGCCACTGCCGGCCCAGTGCCCACGGGGAGGGCCCTGCTCCGGCAGCTCACAGACAAATCTCCACAAGCAAGTTTCTGTCTCCAGAAACCTATGTCAAGACGCTCGAAGGACAGGGAGAGATAGATTAGAGGAATGACAGAGGCCTGCAGCACCAGGCACCTGGCTACTGACATCCCACGGGAGGAGACAGGATCAAAAGCAGGTCACCAGCTCCACAGGGCACGTGAGAAACACAAGCATGAAGGTGCTTAAGCGTGAAGGGAAGATGCCCACCTGGGTGGAAACAGCCACATCTTTCATTCACCTCATTCACTCCAGGATCAGCTCTCAGGCAATTCAAGCCTCCAGAGGGCAGGCACAGCAGCATGCCACCAACAACGCAGAGAGAGGGCAAGGGGGACAGGGGCTGCATGGAGGACACGAGGCGAGGCGGGGTGGGGTGGGGGGAGGAAGAGGGGAAGGGAAGACTGCTCAATGAGATGTCAGGCTCAGCCAGGAGGGGAGGGGAGGAGGGAAAAGATGAGGAAGAGGAGGAGAGGAGGAGGAAGAGAAGTGGGGATGAGGAATAAGAGGAGTGGGGAGGAGGAGAGGGAGGAGGGGGAGGAGAGGGAGGAGAAGAGGGAGGGAGGAGGAGGAGGAGAGCGGAGGAGGGGAGGAGCAGGGAGAGGAGGGAAGAGAAGGGTGGAAGAAGAGGAGTGAAAAAGAGGAAGAGGAGGGAGGAGGAGGAGGGAGGAGGGAGGAGGGGGGAAGAGGGAAGGGGGAAAGAGGGGGAGGAGAAAGGCAAGGGAGGAGAGGGAGAGGAGGACGGAAGGTGGAGGAGGGGAAGGGAGAGGAGCGGGGATAAGGGGAGGAGAGGAAAGGGGAGGAGGGGAAGGTGGAAGAAGAGGGGTGAGGAGGAGGGGAGGGGAGAGAAGGGTGGAGGAAGAGGGGGAAGAGGGCGAAGGTGGGGGGAATGGAGGGGGAGGAGGGAAGGTGGGAGAGGAAAGGAGGAGGAGGGAAGGGGGAAGAAAAGAGGAGGGAGGACGGAGGGGGGAAGAGGAGGGAGAGGAGAAAGGTGAGGGAGAGACGATGAGTGAGAAAGAGAGGGGGAGGGGAAAGGAGGGGGAACAGGAGGGAGGGGGAGGAGGAAAGGGGGAGAGGGGAGGAGGAGAGGAGGGGAGAGAAAGAGGAAGGGGAAGGGGGAACGAGACGGAGGGAGGAGGAGGGGGAGAGGATGAAGGGCGAGGAGGAGGGGAGGAGGGAGGAGGGGAGGGCGAGGAGAGGAGGAAGAGGAGGAGGAGGAGGAAGGGGGAGGAGAGAGAGAGGGGATGAGGGAGGGAGGAGGGGGGAGGAATGGAGGGGAAGGGGGGAAGGAGGGGGGACAAAGGGGAGGAGGGGAGGAAGACGAGCAGGGGAGGAAGAGGAGGAGCGGGAGAAGCCACTGGGCGCAATGTCAGGCTGAGCCTGGATACTGGCCCCATCGCAGGCCCTGCACTGTCAGCCAGAGAAGCAGGACACACAGTCAGCAGAGAACATAAGCAGGTCCCTGCCAAGGAGTGCCAGGACTCCAACACGAGCACCCTCCCAACCAGCAAACTGCCAGGGCAGGCACCACCACAGGAGCTCACCCCACAAAGCCCTGCTGATAGTGGGCAGCAGCACTGGTTGCCACCACTGGACCTGCGTCCTGGAGAGAAGATTGAGAAGATTCTCTCTCCAGAGCTCCTCTAACTGGACAGACAGAAAGCCCGTGTGACCCCGACAGGAGCCCTCCCTGACAGTGCAGAGGGGACAGCGGCAAGCAGAGCCCAGCAAAGCACAGCTCTCCCAACCACGCTTCTCTCCCAACCACGCTTCTCTCCCGACAAATACCACAGGACGCTCTCAGCCACGGGACTATTCTCATCACATCACACATACAAGGAAAACCAGACCTCACCCAACTCACTAGAGAAACCCTCGAAGAGCAGGGCAGGAGAGGTCCTCTCTGAATCAACAAAGCATGTGTGGACAGTTGCCTGGGGAGGCAGTCCTATAGGAGAGGGACGGCCACTTCCCCTAAAACAAGTCACCACAGCGGATGTGGGAGCTGAGCTGGACAAGACGATGGTCTGAAGGAAGCACCTCGCCCAGCAGGGACAGTGGCCCCTGGGACACGCCAGCGGGGTGTCCAGAGACACAGTCGGCACCTGGGTTCTCAGTACATGCTCCTCCCTGACAGGAAATGCTCTGCTGGTCCCAAGTCTTGGGGGTGAGGCCCTCACAGGTCTGGGTACACAGCAGGTGAGGAACCCACCATGGCACTGGTGCTGGCCGGGGCAGGCTCGGGGCCCCCATTCACATCCACACTCCTCTCCCGCTTGGTGTCCTCCAGGTCTGTCACTGTGCTGGGGCCCTTCTTCTTCTTGAGCTTTGCCAAGATGGAGGACTCCCGCTCCGGGAACGGGGGCATCTCCTCCAGCACGGTCGCCTTGGAAAGAACACAAGGTAGGCTTGCTCAGAGTCCCTGACCTCCGACCCTCAGTCAAGCCAGCCCGAAGGATGGGGGCCTCCTACCAGGATGTCGGTGCTGGCCACAGTGCTGAGCCGCAGGTACTCCACGGCGCGTTGCTGCAGCTCCACGTCTGCGTTCCTCAGCTGGCTGTCGCTGCGCAGCACGTCCTGGATGGTGGGCTTCACCTCCGGAAAGAGGTTCACGAACTTGATGTAGGTGGACAGGAGCAGTGCGCGGGTGGGGACGCTGCATAGGTGGAACTTGGAGTGCAGCAGGTTGAACTGGATCAGCGGGCTGGGGGTGTGGGGAGAGCACAACACAGGAACGCCATCATCCCCTCGCAGGCTCCAGCACGTCCCCGCAGGGGAGGGACAGCAGCAAGACCCCCTTGCCTGCACCAGAGGCCGCTGGTCAGGACCCTCTTCCAGCTCCAGATCCCACTGCAAGGCACCCCTTTCACAAAGTCAGCCATAAACCCCATGTCTCCATTTTCTCCTAGAATCCCTGCTTTTCTATCAACTGAAGGAAAACAAAAAGATGCCGATTGGGAGCAGACGCAGCTCTGCGAGGCCTCCCAACAAAGCCAGCTGGCACCTCGCCTCTTGAGGACACCAGCCACCTAAGCCCGCTAGAGCGCACATGGCTCCGACTCGCAAAGGTCCTCTCACCTGGATCTCGGGTCTCCGGCTATCAGGTTTCCAAACTCCCCCAGGATGTAGCCGCCCACTTTGACCAGGTTCTCGTGGCACGCGGGAGCCTGAAGAGCCTGTGAAGCACAAACATAATGAGCCGGGGTGGCAGCCAAGTGTCCAGAGCTAAGGCGAGGCAGGCACGTCCTGGCGCGGTGCACCCTACAGCAGCACCAGCCCCTCAGCTTCCTGGAGACCCCAGTCCAAGTGCCCATCCCTGCCTTCCTCGGCACCCATGTCAGCAGCAAGGAACCCGAGGCTGCCACACGCTGACCTGCCCTGGAGGGAGCTGCAGCGTCCAGAACAGGCTTCGGCCAGGGAGGTTCTGCCAGCATCCTCATGGCCCACCCCTTCCTGGTGGCCTAATCCTCTCCGATGGACAGGGCAGGCCCCAGCATGCTCTCACACACACAGGGCCGGCTTTCTCAGATGGCTCCCAGAGAGCCAGAAGTTTGAGAGTTAGGGTGAGAAGAAACTGGGACTCAGCAAGGGGCGCCAACAGCAGAGGAACTAGAGCCTTAGGGAAGAGCTGAGGGGCAGGAGGGGTCAGCGACAGCCCGCGGCACCTCCCCCCAGCCAGGCTGGAACCACTCACTGCTCACCTTCCGCAACTGCCCTCCACCCCATCCTTTCTGCCGTCCTGCGGGCCGTACCTCGAACACAGTCTTGGCCGCGTAGCCCTGCACGTCGTCCCGGTTGATGACGATCTGAATGACTCGGTACCACACCTCTTCACTCACGTAATCACCAGCAATTCGGATCAAGTTCAAGATGGTATCCACGTACCAGGTGTAGTCCACCGCGTACTTCTCTGCCAGGATGGCGACCTTCAGCACCTGCAGAGGACGGGCTGCTGAGGGCCGGCACCTGCAGGCCATGGCAATCCCAAAACCAAACTGTCATCCAAAGTCAAAGTGAGGGTTTCAGAAGCACCTAAATGTGTCTACAAAAGTTTGGGACATGTAGAAAGCTTGAACTAGATTCTTGGCCAGGCGCGGTGGCTCAAGCCTGTAATCCCAGCACTTTGGGAGGCCGAGACGGGCGGATCACGAGGTCAGGAGATCGAGACCATCCTGGCTAACACAGTGAAACCCCGTCTCTACTAAAAAATACAAAAAACTAGCTGGGTGAGGTGGCGGGCGCCTGTAGTCCCAGCTACTCCGGAGGCTGAGGCAGGAGAATGGCGTAACCCCGGGAGGCGGAGCTTGCAGTGAGCTGAGATCCGGCCACTGCACTCCAGCCTGGGGGACAGAGCCAGACTCCGTCTCAAAAAAAAAAAAAAAAAAAAAAGATTCCCTGACTTAAACAAGGAAAGCCAGGAAGAGGTGGAGACCAGTGCACAGAAGGCCACGGCCACAGCCAGGCCACCTCCCACCTGAGCCCTTGTCTCCCAAAGCCCCGACACCTGGTGGTAGCACTCCTCTGATCGTGCCACCCTGGGCTCCTGGCGGCCACTTCTCTGGTGGTTTCCTCCGGCTCTGGCCAATCTTTCCTGCGAGCCTCACCTGGGGGTTCCCTTTCTTCCCCTCTCTGGCTCACTCTTACGGGTGCCCCCTGGAGGCACCTGCCCAGCCCACACCCACGTGGCAGCCACTCACCTGGAGCTCTGCCAGGCTGTCCAACACCAAACTCATCTCCCCAAAGTCACCTCACCTGGAACCAAGCCCCCCTCCAACAGCACCAGCTGCCAACACCAGCGCCAGCAGGCATCAAGACCACATGCCTCCCGAGGGCACCCCAATACCCTGCCCCTCCCCACACCGTTGCCCCCTCTCCACACCCTGCTGCTGGCCTCTCAGGCACTGGTGACTGTGCCCCCCACCCCAGAGTCGCTGCCTGGAGCCTGGACTCCCAAATCCCAACCTGACTCCATGACACTTCCAAGGTGTCATTCCAAAACGCACTACTGCCTCTGAGCCCCGCCTCAGCCCGGGGCTGCGCACCAGGCCCTCCGGCCTCACTGGCCGGGTCCCCACCTCCCAGCCTCAGCCCGGAGCTGCGCACCAGGCCCTCCGGCCTCACTGGCCGGCCCCACCTCTGCCTCACATGCCCTTCTCCCTACCTTGTGCTCAGTCACCTCCTGCCCCTCCACGAACGGCGGCTCTGCCCTCCCAGGGGCCTCTGCACCATCATCCTCTCCAGACCAGGTCACTACCGCCTTCTGCAGAAGTCCACACAGCCCCCCAGGAGTGTAATGCCTCCTGAGGCCCCCAGAACATGGGCACTTCCTCCAGCCATCCCATCCACAGTGCAGCAACCCACAGTCCTGCTCTCAATCCGTCCCCCTCCGTGGACAGGAAGGTGCTGAGTAGGCAGGGAGTGGGCCACGTCCAGTTTGGACACTTAGCACCTAGCACAGCCAGAGAACATGCTCTGCCATGCCCGGCTGAAAGGACGGGGTGGGGGGAGCACCATGTCCGGCTGAAAGGACGGAATGGGGGGAGCACCATGCCCGGCTGAAAGAACGGGGTGGGGGAAGCACCATGCCCGGCTGAAACGACACAGTTGGGGGAGCACTATGAGGCCTGAGACACAGCACCTGTCTTACTCCTCACAGCAGGAGCCAGCTGAGGATTGCCGCTCATCACGTAGAGGGGCGAGAGCAGATCCCGGGCTGAAGAATGCCCAGGACCTCAAAATCTGCACAACTGTAGTCAGAAGCACACTGCTTCTGTCTCTGTTCAAACCACTCAGCATGACGATCAGGAACAAAGCTCCTGTGAAGGCTGTCCCCAGAGCCAGCGCCACCCCACCACAAGTGTTGAGATCTGGCCCCAACCAGGCCAGAGAGGGACCACTGGCTGCAGTCAACAAGCACCTGCCTGGCCCCCTACACCAAACCCTCCCCACGGTGCCTGCCCTTGGGGCCTCCTGCCGGGAGTCAGCCCACCCCTGTCCCTGTGCCCCTCAACTTCCCAGGCCCACTGTCCTGGAGGGTGGACAGTCCAGCGTGAGAGCTGCCTCCTGGCCCCCGCTCTCTGCAGGTCTGCAGTGCCTCACTGAAGCTCAGACTGTGGTAATCTCACCCCTCAGCATCGAAGTCCCAGCACCTGGGCCCCTCCGTTCACTAAAGACCCCTGAAAACCTGAGTCTCTCACCTGGGCATAACGACGCACACCCGCCCAAAGCGACCCTGTCACCTGCCACCAGCTCCGACAGTGGCTCTCAGCAAAGCTCCCAAGGAGGCCTCGAGCTGTACTTTGCCCAAAAAGACAAATAACGAAGTGTTTTCTACACAATGGAGGCATGGTCTCAGCCTCAACAAGAGGCTGCGGTCCTGGCTGGTGACCGTGGCCAACCCCACACGAGGACACCCGGGCCTGCCCCTTAAACCATCCACAGACATGGCGAGCCTGAGAGGCCTGTGAGCGTGGTGGAGGCCTCGGGTCCTCTCCTCTGCTGACCATGTGGCCTCCACAAGGGTTCCTTCCCTCAAGTTTTGGGTCATGCTCAGTCTTCATCCTTTTTTTTTTTTGAGACGGAGTCTCACTCTGTGCAATGGCGTGATCTCGGCTCACTGCAAGCTCCGCCCCTCCCGGGTTCACACCATTCTCCTGCCTCAGCCTCCCCAGAAGCTGGGACTACAGGCGCCCGCCACCACGCCCAGCTAATTTTTTGTATTTTTCGTAGAGATGAGGTTTCACCGTGTTAGCCAGGATGGTCTCGATCTCCTGATCCCGTGATCCGCCCACCTCGGCCTCCTGAAGTGCTGGGATGACAGGCGTGAGCCACGCGCCCGGCCAATAGTTATTTTCAAGACCAAATGACTCTACCAAAAATGCTGATTTTTTTTTTTTTAAAGACAGGGCCTCGCTGTGTTGCCCAGGCTGGAGCACAGTGACATGATCTCGACTCACGGCAGCCTCAACCTCCTGGCCTCAGGTGATCCTCCCGCCTCCACCTCAGGAGTAGCTGGGATCACAGGTGCCACCACACCCAGCTTGAAAATGTGGATTGAAACACAGAGGCAGAGGAGCCTTGTATCCAGCATCTCATGGGTTCTCAATCAAGCCCTGCGGGAGAGAATCACAGAGCACGAAGGAAATCCTGCCCCTGAGATTCGTGCCTGTGGCAGGAGAGGACTCAGAGGCCACCAGAACTCACAATCTCTTCTCGGATGGAGTAGTCGGCCGTCTCCAGATAGCTCAGCATCTCGGCCACGATCTGTGGGGCGTTGCTGCGGTCGCACATGGCATAGAGGAGGTCCACGGCCCGCTGCCGCACGCTCACGTCCCGCTCGGTCTGGGGAACAAACCACAGAGTAAGAGGCCGCAGGAGCAAGGCCCAGGCTTGGGGACAGGCCTGGTACCGCATCTCAATGCCCACTCTGAGCTGCCCTCACACACACATCCAGGTCCAGGAAGCTGACCTGCACTCGGGCCGCATGTGTCTGGATGGCCCGGAAAAGAGTTCCGCCTACTCACCCGGCCCTCCCACTGCACAGGCCAGTTTCGCTAGGTCCCAGTGCACTGCCTGGGTTCCCTCTGCTCGCCCGCGCCTCCCTCCGCACAGGCCAGCTTCGCTAGGACCGAGCGCACTGCCTGGTGTGGACGGCCCCAAATAGAGTTCCGCCTCCTCGCCCACGCCTCCCTCCGCACAGGCCGGCTTCACTAGGATCGAGCGCACTGCCTGGTGCAGGTTATTAAGGCCTCTCTTCCATGTAGCCGAAGACCCCGCGGCCTCCGGCACTGCCGTGGAGCTGCCCCAAGGCAGGTTCTCATGCCCCACCCCGGAGCCCGTGCTGATGAGCCCCCCAGAGGCTCTGCAGCATGAGAAAGCCCGAGGTCTGCATAGCTCTGCTCCCAGCCAAGGGCAGGAGAGTGGGCACCACCAGCCCTAGCACTGGCCGTATGCAAATGAGTGTCCAGCCTTTCTGACAATAGGGATTGACTAAAACACACACCGAACCAGGACCAAGAAGAATCCAGAATACCAAACACCCACCATGAGCCCCTCGCACGCCACCCAGAATACCCGTGCGCTGCACACAGATGTGCGGAGGGCTGGGAGCGGCCCTGCCACAGCCTGAGGCTGAGCCAGAGGGGAGACGTGCAGCTCCCCACCTCCCACTTCCTAACACATGCACACCGGTGACTAAGGCTGTGGCAGACACGTCCTACATGGAACGAACCCTCGGGGTCTCTCTGGAGACTCACAAAGGCTGGCAATGGCCACAGCCTCAACTGGGTCTTCCCACTCTGAAATTTTAATCCCCAAATAAAGTGAGTTTCCTTTGCAAAAGGAGAATTTTCTCAGAGATAAGGGAAAAAAATTTCATCTTTCTACCAAGAAGAACCATTTCTACTTGTTGGCATTATGCATGTGCAGGATGGCACACGGGGACCTGCCCCCAGCAGGGAAAGGGCTGCCAGGGACTCGTGTGCTCAGCCTAACCAGGAGAGCAGAGCCGTCCTGGCCATCGCCAGGCAGCATGGCCCTCAACTGTGGTGTGACCTCCCAAGAGTAGGTGACAGGCAGAGGCCAGCAGCACCAGCCACCATCTCCATCTCTGCGGGGAGTCAGGAAGCACTGCGTCCCCCCAGCCTTCACAGGAAGGCCCACAGCACCTGCGCAGGGAGTGAGCAGACCCCAAGGACAGGGCACTCGCCTTCAGGGCGTTGATGACAGTCTCGATGTGTGTCTTGACAGCCTCGTGGGAGAACTCGGAGCTGGCCAGCGTGCACATGCTCTCCAGGGCCAGGTAGCGCAGGTTGGTCTCGCGGTGCTGCAGGAACTGGCCCAGCTGGTTGCAGGCACGGACGAGCAGGTTCGGCTCACTACGTGGAGGGAGGGGAAGTGGGGGGGCGGTTTCCTCAGCAAGTGCGACACAAACTGGACAGAGCCTGCGTTCCCCGATGGGTCCAGATGGCAGACAGCAAAGTCACACCGCACTCACCGCCACCGCACTGCTCAAGTGGGAACTCAGGAGCCTCCCCAGATGCACCCGACCCCTACCCCTGAGGTCCATTTTGCGTCCATTCTGTGCATCCCCCCGGTGACAGTCAGCAGCCCATGCATCCACTGGAGCTTCCCAGCACCTCCTGAGCCTCAATCTGCATGAGGCTCGCAGGAGGCCGGTCAAGCTGTGACTGGCAATGGGGTCTCAGCCAGAGGCACCAGCCCGGGGCAGGGAGAAGGCTGAGAAGGCCGGGAGTGTGGCTGCTGCCCCACTCACTCCACCGTCTCTTCAGAACGTGGCTTCTCCTCACGTAACAACAGAGCTTCCTCTAAATGGGAAATTTCAGTTTTAACAGCTCCCAGCTCTGAAGTGTGACTCTCAGACTGAGTTTTCATCATTTGTAAAAATGCTGTAGCAGCAAATGGGTGGTGTTCACTAGCTGTAGAGAGCATCTGCCCACAACCTGGCATGTTTCCTCATTATCGGGAGCCTGGTGGGAGCTGCGATCTCATTCTCACAGGACCCTAAAGCACGGCACCACACGCAAGACCCACGCCAGCCCACATGCAGTGCACCTCAACTGCTGAGCAGAAAAGGTGTGGGGGCAGAGGAGGCAAACGCTCCGGGCTGTGTGGTGGGGGCAGAGGAGGCAGACGCTCCGGGCTGTGTGGTGGGGGCAGAGGAGGCAGACCCTCTGGGCTGTGTGGAGCGGCCGCCACCCACCCTGTGCCTCTGTGCTGTGTGGATGGGCACAGCCGTTTCCAGCACTGCCCTGGGACCCTGGACCCACCAAGTATGGCTCTACGCTCAGCAAAGTCACAGGACGTGTGCACATGCCCCCCACCCCATCCCCGTCTCCTCTCCGTTCCATGACACGAGAAGCCAGTCAGGAGTGGGGATGCTCAGGAGAAGGAGGAAAAGGCCCTTTGGGGGGATGAGACCACAGTCAGCAAAGCAATCCATGGTGAGCTCAGAGCAGGACGAGCCGAGCTGCACAGAAAGAAAAGGGTCCAGCAGGGAGCACACAGGCAGGACGAAGGGGAGGCCCGTGGAGTGGACAAACTAACTAGACATGATCAGCCCAGTCTCAAGCCAACGAGAAGGAACGTGTGTGCGTGCGCGAGAGGAAGTCCTCTCCACAGGCAGCCGACACACCTGTCATGGTGAATGATTAAGCTGATCGCCTCGAAGAGCACGGCATTCTTCGCATTGGAGTGCTGGACTTTCTTTGACTTGGGTGGTTCTTGGGCTTTGTTCAGGATGGTCTCCAGGCACTCAGTCAGGCGGCCTCGCACTGCAGGGTCTTCTGGGCAAGACAGAATGGTGCTCACCAGGCTCCAGTGGCCCACAGCCCGCCCTGCCCCTCCCGGCTGCACCCATACATCATGAGAGCATTTTTAATATAGTTCATTCACATCTGTGTACCCAGCTGGGAGCATTTATAAAACTGAGAAAGGCCGGGCACAGTGGCTCACTTCTGTAATCCCAGCACTTTGGGAGGCCGAGGCAGGCCGGTCACCTGAGGTCAGGAGTTCAAGACCAGACTGGCCAACATGGTGAAATCCCGTCTCTACAAAAATGCAAAAGTGAGCTGGGTATGATGGCAGGTGCCTATAATCCCAGCTACTCAGGAGGATGAGGCAGGAGAATCGCTTGAACCCAGGAGGCAGAGGTTGCGGTGAGCTGAGATCGCGCCACTGCACTCCAACCTGGGCAACAAAGGGAGACTCCGTCTCAAAGAAAACCTGCACAGATCTGATACTATAAAAGCACAATAGACCCAAACCCTAACAAAACTGTAGGCTCTGCAATAACTGCTCCACAAAAGCCAGCGCATACGGCAGCACTGGCAGAAAGGTCGATCAATCAAGAGGCAGGGCTAGTAACACACTTCTTAAAATAATAAACAAACCACTTAAATCAGACAGGGAATCAGACTGGCGCTGGTGCAGCTTCAGGAGCCGCGGCCTGCGCGTTACCTGGGGGTGGGTAGCACTGCAGCAGCCTCAGCAGTTTGACAGACAGCCAGGGAGCCGGGACAAAATAGTAAGTGTAATCCTGAAGGTCTGTTGATGCGGACGTCACGATCTGTAAGACAGCAAAGGCAATCAGACACACTGCTGGGCACGAGCCCCCGCTGCAGGGACCCAAAGAAAAGCCATACTCACTCCTCGGGTCATGCCTGAGCTGGAAAAATGGTTTTGTTTCATGTGCCAGGAGCGTCTGACACTGTTTGGTACCCCCAGGATCGCTGTGAGAGGGCTGTGCTGTCACTTGGCAACACGCTGCCGCAGCTGAGTGGCAACCCTCACTTGGTACAAGATACCATAGCACCTGGATTTGAAACTACAGTCTTTCCTTTGTGGACCAGAACATGGATGAAACGAAAGAGAGAGCTTTAGGCTCCTCAGAAGGAAGAAGCACACCCCCACTCCCAGAAGCCGGCATTGACCCCACCCCACAACCCCACAGCTCCCCCCGACCACAGGCCAATCCAGACGGTGAGCTCACTGGGGCAAGGAGGCTGCCCGCCTCACTCACATCCCATCTCTTTGTCCAATGCGGCCTTTGGCTTGGCAAATCCTGTCAACCTCCCGAACAAGTGACAATCACGACCACCTCACATCTCCACTGACATACAGCCTGGTGTCTCCTGTTTCTGGGAGGTCAGTGTAGTTCCTCCCTTCCTACAAAGCTCACATGTGTGACACTTTTAGGCCATAAGTGAACCCATTTAGAAAAGTTCACCCTGACTCCTGCCCTAAGCTGCAAGATGCCAGCCCAGACTTGGGTCACAGACTCCTGCTACAGGGAGGCAAGTTCTAGGCTGCCTGTCAAAGACAGAGCTGAAAGGCACAAACACAAAGCAGGAAAGGCAAGAATCACAGCACTTCCGAGACAGAGACACGGCCAACATGAGCTGTCTCTCAAACATGTACGTAGCTAAGGGCAGGCGGAGAGAGAAATATATAGCCTTAACTGTACATATTTGAAACAGATATAAAGAGAAAAGCAACAAAAATTCATCTCAAGGGTTTAAGAAGAGACTAGGCCGGGCGCAGTGGCTCACACCTGTAATCCCAGCACTTTGGGAGGCCGAGGTGGGCAGATCACGAGGTCAGGGGATTGAGACCATCCTGGCTAACACGGTGAAACCCTGTCTCCACTAAAAAATACAAAAAATTAGCCAGGCGTGGCGGCGGGCAACTGTAGTCCCAGATACTTGGGAGGCTGAGGCAGAATGGTGTGAACCTAGGAGGCAGACCTTGCAGTGAGCCAAGATCGTGCCACTGCACTCCAGCCTGGGCGACAAAGCAAGACCCTGTCTCAAAAATAAATAAATAAATAAATAAATAATAAAAAGAGACTAGCAAATTAACCCAAAGAAAGTAGAGGAAAGGAGGCCAGACGTGGTGGCTCCTGCCTGTAACCCCAGCACTTTGGGAGGCCAAGGCAGGCAAGATCACTTGAGGTCAGGAGTTCGCAACCAGCCTGGCCACTGTGGTGAAACCCTATCTCCACCAAAATATACAAAATCAACTGGACATGGTGGCGAGGGCCTATAATCCCAGCTACTCGGGAGGCTGAGATAGGAGAACCGCTTGAACCCAAGTGGAGGTTGCGGCAAACCGAGATCGTGCCACTGCACTCCAGCCTGGGCAACAGAGTGAGATTCCGACTCAAAAAACAAAAACAAAAAAGAAAAAGAAAACATGCACAGTTCCACAACTTATAAAATAAATTAAATTCACAATTAGAAAGTTTCCCAGCCAAGGCCAGCGCGGTGGCTCACGCCTGTAATCCCAGCATTCTGGGAGGCCGAGGCAGGCGGATCACTAGGTCAGGAGATCGAGACCATCCTGGCGAACACGGTGAAACCCCGTCTCTACTAAAAATACAAAACAATTAGCCAGGCGTGGTGGCGGGTGCCTGTAGTCCCAGCTACAGGCTTAGGCAGGAGAATGGCGTGAACCCGGGAGGTGGAGCTTGCAGTGAGCGGACATTGCACCACTGCACTCCAGCCTTGGGGACAAAGTGAGACTCCGTTTCAAAAAAAGGAAGTTTCCCGGCCAGGTGCAGTGGCTCACACCTGTAATCCCAGCACTTTGGGAGGCCAAGGTGCGCAGATCACCTGAGGTCGGGAGTTTGAAACCAGCCTGACCAACACAGAAAAACCCCGTCTCTGCTAAAAAATGAGCCAGGCATGGTGGCGCGTACCTGTAATCCCAGCTACTTGGGAGACTGAGGCAGGAGAATCCCTTGAACTTGGGAGGTGGAGGTTGCAGTGAGCCGAGATCGTACCATTGCACTCCAGCCTGGGCACCAAAAGCGAGACCCCATCTCAAAAAAAAAAGAAAGTTTCCCACAAAGAAAACTCCAAGTTCAAGTGGTTTTACCAGTTAACGATAAAAATTGTTTGGCAAACTAGATAAAGGAACTTCTTTAATGTGACAAAGAGTACCAACAACAACAGAATTCTAAAGCAGACATCATGCCTAATGGCGAAATATTCAACACAAAAAACGGACAATCCAGGGTAAAAATGGGTAAAAGACTTAGGCACTTCACAAAACGAGACAGCCAAATAGCCAATCAACAGGCAAAGTTGCTCAACCTCATTGATAATCAGGAAAATGTAGATTTAAATCACAAAGAGGCCGGGTGCAGTGGCTCATGTCTGTAATCCCAGCAGTTTGGGAGGCCAAGGCAGGTAGATTGCTTGAGGTCAGGAGTTCGAGATCAGCCTGGCCAATATAGTGAAACCTCATCTCTACTAAAAATACTAAAATCAGCCAGGCGTGGTGGTGGGTGCCTGTGGTCCCAGCTACTCCAGAGGCTGAGGCAGGAGAATCCCTTGAATCCAGCAGACGTAGGTGGCAGTGAGCCGAGATTGCACCACTGCACTCCAGCCTGGGCATCAAAGTGAGACTCCGTCTCAAAAAAAAAAAAATAACAGAGATCCTACTATACACCCAGATGACTAAAACCCAAGGGACTAACACCACACGTGCCATGCCTGCGCCTCCTGCTGCTGCTGCGAGAGCCAGGTGCACCACAGGGGAAGCTGGTCTGGCAACACCCGCCTCCTCAGGTGCAGGAGCTACAGCCCCCAGCTGAACCATGCCACATCTCAGCAGACACTCGCGGCACCTCACGTACATGGAAACCGAGGGACATCCCAGGCTGCTCATGCTGGAGGATGCACAGCAGCCTCAGAGGGCAAGGAGCTAAGTGTTCAACAGGACAGCGGGTAAACTGCAGGGGTCAATTCACACAGCCGATTCCATGAAGCATCAAATGTGAATGTGTAACAGCTGCACACAAAACAAAAGAGCGTGTGCTGCAGGTCCATCTGCATAAAACTCAAAACAGGAAGCTGAACAGCAGGCTCCAGCGTGCACACCACATGGTAGGTCCACGAAGCGCCAGCCACGCTTCCCCAGTGGGGGACACGGGACCCCCGGATGCCCCTCCTCCACGCACGTGGAGTTGGGTGCTTGCTCACACGATGGGAACAGGGAGCTGTGTTTCTCTACAGACGGAACAGTTCTCAATTAAAAAGAAGGCTGACACAGAAGCCAAGTTGGTTTTCACCTCTGAATTTATAAACTGACCAAATACCTTGCATTCTACAAGTAAGCTAATAATTAAATAACCAAGACAAAACCCACCCTGACTTCTGCTCCCCCACAAACAGACTTACCCTGCTTAGCCTGGAGACAGCCAGAGACACGGAGGTTTTAAACTCTTCTGGGTTCTTCTGTGCTAAAGTGGTGATCAGACTTGTGGCTGCAGTTACTACACCCTGAAAGAAAACACACACACAACAGTCAAAACAACTGAAGCTAACCACTTGTGTTAACTCATCTTCCAAACAAAACCTTAAACCAACCAGCTGCACACTGGCAGCCCACAGCTACTTCGGCCTCAGGCCTACCCCGAGAAACCTACAATGTTCTCCAAGATGGCACATGTAGGTTTTCTTTTTCCAGCTTCTCCTTAAAAACTGGGAAGTTCGGTCATGCTTAGCCCAGATCCCTGCCAGCGTCAAAGAGCCAGAGGGCCATATCCACCATGCAGGTCAAGCATGTGGGCTGCACACGCCACCTGGCCTGCTGTCCTCTCCTGGCCTGGCCACCATCATCATCCGCACTTGCTGCCTCTGGTTTAATCACTCATGTTCATTGTAGAGGGAGACACTACCCTTAGACTGACTTGAATCTTTACAACCCAGAAATGAGACTGTAGAAAACAGCAACTGGAGAAGTCCTTTTCCGTTCTCCTTTTTGGAAAGTGGCCCTGGCAGTCACTGAACCACCACAGACTGGATGAGGCCACCAGGCCCAGCACGCGAGTCTTCCCTCCCCGCTCCTCCTGGCCTCAGTGAGAACGGATTCGGGTCCCAGGGTACAAGTGGTCCTCCCCAAGCACCGGGCAGCCTGTTACCGCTCCAGGATAAAGCACCGGGCAGCCTGTTACTGCTCCAGGACAAAGCACCGGGCAGCCTGTTGCTGCTCCAGGACACAGCACCGGGCAGCCTGTTGCTGCTCCAGGACAGCCACTAGGGATTCAGTCACTCAGATCTCTTGAAAAAAGACTTCAGGCCGGGCGCTGTGGCTCAAGCCTGTAATCCCAGCACTTTGGGACGCTGAGACGGGCGGATCACGAGGTCAGGAGATTGAGACCATCCTGGCTAACACGGTGAAACCCCGTCTCTACTAAAAAATACAAAAAACTAGCCGGGCGATGTGGCGGGCGCCTGTAGTCCCAGCTACTCGGGAGACTGAGGAAGGAGAATGGCGTAAACCCGGGAGGCGGAGCTTGCAGTGAGCTGAGATCCGGCCACTGCACTCCAGCCTGGGCGACAGAGCGAGACTCCATCTCAAAAAAAAAAAAAGAAAAAAGACTTCAATTACGTAAAGACATTCTCCCATAAATTTTTTAAAAATATATAAAACAAATGATACCAATTCACTCTGAAGATGTAAACAGTGAGCTCAGGAAATGTCTACTTGTGCCAGGCGCGGTGGCTCACACTGTAGTCCCAGCACTCTGGGAGGCCAAGGCGGGCAGATGCCCTGAGGTCAGGAGTTCGAGACCAGCCTGACCAACATGGTGAAACCCCGTCTCTACTAAAAACACAAAAATTAGCCGGGCTTGGTGGTGCTCGCCTGTAATCCCAGCTACTCAGCAAGCTGAGGCAGGAGAATCGCCTGAACCCGGGAGGCAGAGCTTGCAGTGAGCTGAGATCGCGCCACTGTACTCTAGCCTGGGCGACGAGCGAGACTCTGTCTCAAAGAAAATGTCAAGTCCGGGTGCAATGTGGCTCACACCTGTAATCCCAGCACTTTGGGAGGCCGAGGCGGGTGGATCACAAGGTTAGGAGATCGAGACCATCCTGGCTAACACGGTGAAACACTGTCTCTATAAAAATACAAAAAATTAGCCGGGCAAGGTGGCGGGCCTGTAGTCCCAGCTACTCGGGGGGGTGAGGCAGGAGAATGGCGTGAACCCGGGAGGCAGAGCTTGCAGTGAGCTGAGATCACACCACTGCACTCCAGCCTGGGCGACAGAGCGAGACTCTGTCTCAAACAAAATGTCTACTCGAATGACTGATGCAGTCCCCCCACTGCTCACCCTGCACCACGGCTCCTGAGCCTGGCTGGGGTGCAGCTACTACAGTACAGCACTCTCCGCAGAGACCTGCTATGCCTGTGCCCTTGGCTTTCCAAGGAAAACGTCAAAGCTGTAAGAAAGAAATGGCTCTGATTGGTCTTCTTCCTGTGTTTCTCGGTGAGCAAAGTGCTAACAGATTTTGCCAAGTCCAATAAAGAACTTGTAAGAAACTGCAGGTCTGTATATGTAACTTCCACGAGGGCAGAGTCATTCCCCACGGGACTCCTGAATGTTCAGGGTGTGTTCCCCCAGGGAACACGCATCTAGAATGCCCCTGTGACAGGCTGACAGGCACTCATGGGCGCTGAGCTCAGCCTCTCACTTAGGACGTCCTCCCCCTGCACTGAGACTGCAAGAGGCCTCTCGAGCACACTCGGGCACGCGACACGTGGCCCCACCCCGTGGCGGCAGCTGGCGCCGCGGCGACCTCAGTGTCTCCTCAGTGGCCTCCAGCTCTTGGCATGGCCCCCCAACCCTTCTCTCCATGGTGTCTGCTGTCCTCGTCCACTCCAACCTGTCTGCTCCATCAGGCCACCCTCAGGCTACAGGACCCAAGGCTCAGCATGGTGCCCACACAGCACTCAGGCCACATCACCACCCTCCCCACCATGCCCAAGGTCTGGGTGCATGCCTGACCGCTGACCTTCTGACCCTCACCCACCTGATCCTGCCCACGCTTCCTGCCCCACTTCACAAGACCTCCCTGAAGGACACATGGGGGAGCTCACTCACTCTAGGTGAGCAAACGACACCTTTCTTGGGGACTCATGACTTGAGACCAGAGAAGCCAAGCCTCAGGCCTTCACTGTCAGAGGTGGAAGGCGCTCGACAAAAGCCATGGCCACACAAAAGACAGCCTGCCAGGGGCGTGGGCGCACAAGCTGGGAGAGGTAAGATGGGAAAGTGCTGGTCAGCAGGGAGCCCACCCTGGGGTTGGCTGTGGCACCCCTTCAGGAAGAGTTTCTGTTGCCTTTAACCAAGAATATGCCGACTCAAGCGCCTGGTGAAATAAAGCCACATGCATAAAAATACAAAAAGCAAACCAAGTAGCCGGGGTCACAGAATCATACAGCATCCAAGGAGAGGTGCCCTCGTGGCCCCGAGGCAAGGCTCTGCCAGCCTGAAAAGCACTCAGGGTGACCCCACGGCCGCAGAAGCTTCCCTCCGAGGCAGGAGCAATGACAGCGGCCCTGGCCAGTCCCACGGAGCGTGCCCAGATCCTGTCTGCAGAAGGCCCGGGGGAAAGCAGGCAGCCCCAGCCCCTCAGCAGCCCAGTGCCCGGCTGCCATGTGGAGCAGGAGCCTAGGGCCTGCCTCCCTGACCAGGCCCTGCCGACTCACGGCTCCCACACAGCTGCTTCACCTGCACACTCTCGGACGCCCAAGGCCCCAGCACGCCCACTCCGGGTACAGGCCTGGGGCTGTGAGGACACTTCCTCTTTCTGAGCTTCAGCCTCCTTGACTGCAAAGCTGGAAAATCCCAGGTCCTCCGGGGGTCCACGGGATGGTGGACGACAGCTTCCAGCAGCGCCATCTAAAAGGCTCCCTCGCCAGGATGGGGCTCACGGCAACACGGGAAAGTGGCGTTCTCTGCCCTCGATCCTGTGTCCTTGTGAACGCGTGGCCGGCCCACACACCTCCCCACACAGCAGGAAATGTTTCCACTCCTGCCAACTCTGACCCTCTTACTCATACAGCAGAGTTCAGACAGGACAAGCCCACTCTGCCCATATCCACCCCTGCGGGATGCGGTGGACGGCTCTGTGAACCCCCAGCCCCTGGGGCTCACACGCTGGCGCGGCCCCTACCCCACACCTGCCTCTCACGGCACCTGAATACACATCACCAAATCGCTGCAAACCTCCACCCCCCGGTCTATGCCTATACCATGGGGATGACCGCTGGGCCTGGCCCGTGGAGTAGGCATGTGGATTAGTGAACTGCACATGGGCGCCGACGCCTGAGGCACAGGCAGCCAGGACGCCAGGAGCAGGGAGCTTCCTAGTAGCTACACGAAGGTGTTTCCAGGAAACGTGTTAACTCAGTTTGTGAGGTGTCTGCAGAGCTCCGCTGCTACAAGGCTTCAGGCGAACCGCCTGGCACAGGATGAGCGGAGGTGGAGTTACTCGTCCGCCAGGCGCGGTCGCATGGCAAGGCACTCAGAGCCACGCAGCCCCTTGCAAGAGGCCTCTCCTGGGCATCCCGAGAAGGCGGCCCCATGGTGTTCTTCACATACGGCCATCCCAAAGGTCACCTGGGGATGGTGGGGAGAACCGAAGCCAAGGCGCTTACCAAGTTGCTGGTCATTGAGCAGGTGGCACCAACTCGGGACGTCCAGTCGCCCATAGGGGACAAGATCACGGGGACGTCCTGTACAGGCGCAGCAAGCACAGGGCCGCGCTCTGCTTCACGCTGTCCATGGTGTCTCTGAAAGACAGACGGCAGAGTCACTCCCAACGGGCTGAGCACAGCACAGAGCTGCACGGAGCACCCCCCACAGCCAGCAGGAGATGCGGGGGTGGGGCTGGCACAGGGGCCAGGAGAGCACTCAGGACCGCCTGCCAAGGGCCACCTAGGGGGCAGCAGCAGCGTTCTCAGCACACATGGGCCCTGCTCCAAAGGTCTCCCTGCCAACCTTCTCACCACCAAAACCACCAGCCGACCACATGCAGCTCATGTTGCTCATTCGTTGTTTGAACAATAGCTCTCGTTATTGTTACAACTTAATCCACAATCACAACAGAAATGTGTGGAGGGCCCTGCAGCGCCATGGAGCTCCACATCTGCTTGGTGATCTTCCCCTTCCCCACACCCGCCCTCACCCCACCACGCCCCACCCTCAACAGTGGGCTGGGCCACCCGTGCCCTCACCCCCGGAGCAAAGGGCTTTGGGTCCCTGCAGACACGGTGGGAAGGGAGCCGGCCATGGGCTCTCCTGCTCTGCTGCCAACACGCTTGTTCAGGCCACAGCCGTGTTCCATGCTCTGCTTATCCCCCTTCGCCCTCCCGCCACCAGACTCTGCTAAGCAGCTGGGAAGACAACAGGGATCCTGGGGTGGATGCTGTGGAGACACAGCTGAAAAAGGGCCAGTCTCTTCTCCAAGCACTTAACAGAATCAGCTGGATCCACTGCTCCACGTGGAAGGAAGAAAAGTGTGCAGAGACAACCCGTACCATTTACCTTCTGGCTTTTTTATTCCTAAATCTCCCCCATACTATTCCAAAGAAAAATTACTTTGAGTAAAAAATTCCCCTTCTAGGTGCAAACGGCCCCTGAAAGGAGAAGTAGGCATTGTGTCCCTCTTCCGGCTCACCCCATTCTCACAAGATCAGCCCAGAGCAGGAACCGCACACACACCCTGCTGTGCGTCCACGTGGATGCGTGGTTGAGGCCACGTCAAGGGTGTGTACCAGGCGCCGGCAGGGCTGTCCTTGCCAGGCAGCTTCAGGACCCCATGACTCGGCCCCTAGCAGTCCTTCAACAGAGAGGAACCAACCAGGTTCCCCGCTTGTGGCTATGGATGCCGACACAGGAGGGCGCCCAGCACACCACGCTCCTCAGAGCAGGAGGATCTGCAAGGGCTGGCATCGGCTCACACAAGGGGAATGGGGGCCCCACCACTACTCTCCAGCGTCGGCTCACACGAGGGAGACCGAGGACCCCACCACTACTCTAAAGTGTCGGCTCACATGAGGGAGACCAAGGACCCCACGGCGACTCTGCACCTCCACGGTGGTTCTCTTTCCATCAACTCCATCCATCCCAGCAGAGACACCACCCCCATTCTTCTGCCTTGGCCGCTGCCCCCCATCCCTACCTCTGGCCCTAGGAATGACCTGACCTCCTCAGCAGCCACTGTCCTTCCATTTCTAGGTGACACACACACACCAGCAGTCCTCCAACCACAGCACCTCCTTCTTGAGCATGGTTTTTTCTGTTTTTGTTTTTGTTTTTGAGACAGAATCTCACTCTTTCACCAGGCTGGAATACAGCAGAGCACTCTTGGCTCACTGCAACCTCTGCCTCCCAGGTTCAAGCGATTCTCCTGCACTCAGCCTCCCAAATAGCTGGGACTACAGGAGGGTGCCACCACGCCCAACTAATTTTTGTCTTTTTAGTAGAGACGGGGTTTCACCATGTTGGCCAAGATGGTCTCGAACTCCTGACCTCAGGTGATCTGCCCGTCTCGGCCTCCCAAAGTGCTGGGATTACAGGCATGAGCCACCACGCCCGGTTTTTTTTTCTTTTTTTTTTTTTGAGACAGAGTCTTACTCTGTTGCCCAGGCTGGCGTGCAGTGGTGCGATCTCAGCTCACTGCAGCCTCCACCTCCTAGGTTCCAGCAATTCTCCTGCCTCAGCCTTCTGAGTAGCTGGGACTACAAGAGAGCACCACCACGCCCGACTAATTTTTGTAGTTTTAGTAGAGACGAGGTTTCGCCATGTTGGCCAGGCTGGTCTCAAAACTCCTGACCTCAGGACCACCCACCTTGGCCTTCCAAAGTGTTGGGATGACAGGCGTGAGCCACCGTGCCCAGCCTGAGCAGGTTACTTTGAGTCATCCACTACTTAGACGGATTTCAACAACTGGCCCTTTTCTTCAAGGAAGGTACCATGGGTACCATGTTACCTGAGCTCTCTGAGGTAGGAAAACCCTGCCTGTGACCTTCATCCACACGGGCCCACTCAGGCACCACAACACGGGCCACCTGCTCCCTTCCAGCTGCAGATGCAATGCACAGGCCCCTGGAGACCCCTCCTCGCCCTGGCTCCTCTCTCCTCTGTCCCTGGCTCCTGCAGCAGGTGCTCGGTTCAGGAAATGCCCCACTTCATCAATCTGCATGCGCTTCAGGGGTGGCCTTGTCTTGCATTCCACTCCTGCACAGACACCCACCAAGCACCTACTAGGGACCTGGTACTGTTCAAGATGCTGGGTATAAAGCAGCCACCGCAGTGGACAAAAACCTCAGAGCCTAGGGTGGAAACAGATAACAGACAGGCAAGCAACAACCCTGGGGCAGGAGGAGAGGGAGGGCCAGGAGGCCGTGGCCCTGAGGCAGAATCCACTGGACATTCTGGCTGACTCCGATCCCCAGCCCCACCCTCCCTCTCCTGCACCAGCGTCCTCTGGTTATTCAAGCCGCCTTCCTTCCATCTTGGACACCGTTTTCAGGGCACCCACCATGTGCTCTGCCACCTGTGACTGAATAGCCTGAGGAGCAACGGTGCCTTCAGGCACTGCACCTGCTCTCCCGGTTCTGCAGTTCTGCTCCTGTCCATCCTACTGCGGGGTTACCCATCTCTGAGCTCTTGTGCTTCTGAATATCTGTCTTCTCGGGATTGTGCTGCGGTCTCCCTGCCAGGCAGGCTCCTTCTTGCCTCACAGCTGACAAGAGACTGCCTCATTCTCTATTGTGGGATATCCTCCTTGCCTTGCAGCTGACAGAAGGCTGCCTCATTCTCTATTGGGGGCGTCCTGTGTGGTGTGGGGTGCAGCACCCTGGTCTCTACCGACTCTAACAACCAAAAATGCCCCAAGACATGGCCCAGTGCCCTCACAAAGCCAATGTGGCCCAGCTAAGATGCCGGGTCTAGGCCTGTTTCTCTCATGCCTTCCCACCACCTTCTCTCCGGTTCTCACTGTGTAGTCTGTGTGGATGTCCACCCAATCTCCTGTGGTCTGAGGCCCAGCTCAGCTGGGTGGCACCATGTGGGCAGGGCGTCAGTTTCCCAACTCCACAGGGTACCCTGGAACACGCCAGTGGGGGCCCTGCCTGTGGCACAGACACCCCAGGGCTGCTTTAAGCTCTTCCAGAGCTGGTGACTCAGCCCCACAAGGCTTCTCTCCAAACTAACAAGGGACGGAAGAGAGGGCCAAGGGCACTTCGGTGTGGTGCTCAGCTTCTCCGCATGAAGCCCTTGGGAAAGGGTGCGAGGAGAAGCTGCCCCGAGATGTTCTACCCAGTGCCCTGTGGGCTGAAGCCTCTCCTTGGTTTGGCCGGCAGGGTCTTCTTTGATTTGTGTTGAATCTCAGTGGTACTGGAGAGGGAAACTCTGACTGCACTTTACTTGAAATCTAAACTTGTCATTCTCTTTTTGTTTTGGAGACAGGATCTCGCTCTGTCGCCCAGGCTGGAGAGCAGTGGCATGAACACAGCTCACTGCAGCCTTGACCTCCTGGGCTCAAGCAATCCTCCTGCCTCAGCCTACCGAGTAGCTGGGATGACAGGAGCACACCACCACACCTGGCTAATTTTTTTAAACTGTTTGTAGGGATGGGATCTCCCTGTGTTGTCCAGGCTGGTCTTGAACTCCTGGGCTCAAGTGATTCTTCCACCTTGGCCTCCCACAGTGCTGGGATTAGAGGCATGAGCCACCACGCCCAGCCTAAACTTGTAATTCTGGATCCGACCTTACGCTACATCTCATCTCCCATAAGATGGGAAGAGTAAAACACTTCCTGGGCTAAGCAGCTCCATATTTGATGCATTGGGCATGAAAGCAGCACATCTTCGGCAGGAGCCCGGCACATACCCGGCTACGAGGACCTTAGGGATCTCCCCGGCGAAGGCCTCGGCCATCTCCCGGCTGCCCACGCTGGCGATGCAGTGCAGGGCCAGGCCCATGAAGGTGGGGTTGCGGCTGGCCAGGTCATTCTTGATGGCGTTGTTGATCAGGCGGATCAGCTCACTGTTTGAGTTCACCAACACAGAGATGAAAAGGTAGCCCTGCATTCCAAAAGACAGGAGAAGAGAAACCTCGTGACAATCCAACTCCGCCTGTGGCCCCGAGTCACCCAACAAGCAGTGACACACAGACGCGGAAGCAGCCCCAGCACCACCCATGCACCCAGGGCACTGCTGTGGGAGCTGCGGCTCTCAGGACTCGGCACACGTCTGTTCCAGTGGAACCGGGATGCCTCTGCTACGACGCTCTCATGCCGCAGCGTTCCTGTGGGCACATCTGACTAGGATGCCATGAGCCAGATGCCAACAGGAACCGGACCCCCCAGTCCCACTCACTCCACTGTGGGCCACGCGTCTGAGTGTTCCGGGCACCACACTATCCTCGACTTAAGATGGGAGGGAACCTTCACTGACAGGCTGATTTTAGCTACAGTGGTTTCCAGAAACCCAGCTGCCTGTTCCCTCCCACTCTTTAATCTGCCTGTGTCACAGCCTCACGCCGCCCCCTCCCCCCACCCCCACCGACTCAGGGCAAACCCCAGTCCCGTGTCACTGCCACTTCTTCCCAGCCATCCTCACAGGTCACACCCTCCCCACCCAGGGGGAAACAGTGGTTTTCTCCAGACCCAATCCATCACTGACCACCCAGGTTAAAGATGTGCCCAGCCTCCCACAGCTCCCAGGAAGATGCCACCAGGGAGCTCCCGACCTTCCAAACACCACTGCCCCTTCAGCCCTGCTCTCGCAGCCCAGGCCACTGCCAGGCACCACCTGCTCTGCTCGCCCTGCTCCTCCCGCCCTCAGCCCCCCAGTTAACTTTCCCTCCCTCCAGCCTCAGCTCAATGCACCCAACCCCACTCCCTCTCTCAAATCCTTTCAAATTCTATGTCTGTGGAGCCATGTGACACCCATCTCCCCCAGGACAAGGGCAGGGCCCAAGTTCTGGTCCCTGTGCCTCTGTCCTCGAGGCTAATCCCCCATGTCCCCAATACTACTTGGTGCACCACAGGCACTCCACAAATGCTTGTTAAATAAATACCAATACTTATTAAAACCCCTGAGACATCTAGAGTCTCTCTTAATTTCCCTAAGTTTAATTTTTTGACAAATGGAAGAAAATGTTACTTTATACCACCAGGGAAAACACAAAAATAATGTAACTACAAGAGACTACACAGCTCAACTTGCAGAGCCCATGAAGGTTTCAAAAGCAGAGTGACAGGACAGCGTGCATCAGCCTGGCAAGGGCTGGGGAGATGGTGGACCAAGCACCCTCCACAGAGTGACAGGACACTGTGCGTGGCTGGGGAGATGGTGGACCGAGCACCCTCCACACCAAGACCCAGCCATGTGCATCCAGTGCCTACTGCAGAAACAAAGCGGTCCAAGGGGCCACGGGACGGGTCTACTCCAGACAGTGTGTCAACCAGGCACTGTGGCAGGGAGACATCCCTCCTCTGGAGGCCGACCTCATGGGCACAGGGCACCAACCACATCAAATGCTGGGCCACGTGCACCGCTCTCCAGACCAACCAGGAGGAAGTCCTGAAACTCGCCGGAAGGGAGGTTTCGAAGAAAGGAGGAAGAGGAGGCATGGCCACCTCACCAGGAGAACCGCATGCAGGAGGAGGAACGCTGTGAGGGCATGGGGCTTCCTGAAGAGCACCCAGATGAGGCGGGAAGGGGGCCCTCAAGGTGTTGGCAGCAGGTGCTAACACGGACTGGGCATGCGTCTCCATCTGCAGCAGACCCACGTGGCTCATGTCAGCTGTGGGCAGAGAAGGAAGCGGCGACCCTACGCGGGCACGGGGCCTCAGTCCTGCCAGGCACAGGCCGTCCTCCACCACCTCCATCTGCAGCGATACTCACGATCTGCTTTTCCGTGTATCTGTTTGAACTCAGCAGGTTCACAGCCTCCATGTGTCCAAAGTCAATGTCATGACCAAGGAGAAAGATGAAGAGCAACTTGCAGACGTACTTTTTTTTACTATAGCCATCAAGAGCCTTGTCACCTACAGAAAAGGTGGGGAAGAGGTTTTATTCCAGGCGGGCAGAGGCAGGGGAGAGGGGAGAGCAGAGGGCAGTGCAGCAGAACAGCAGGCAGAACGCACAGGCCTCCAGCAGAGGGGTGGCCGGGCCTAGGCACGTGCAGCTGCAGACACTGCTGAGCATGGACAACCTTTCTAACCTCTTGGTACTTATCAGAATCCAAGTTTTTCATTTCCCTTTCAAAAACAGGCACCAGAACACCTGGCAACAAGAGTTCTGCCCTCCCAGGACAACCCTGGGCAGGTGCAGCCCAGCTGGCCCTCACAGGGCCTCACTCCGACCAGCCAAAATCCCACAGAGGGCCCTGCTGTGACGGAACTTGCAAACCCTGCCTTCAACCATCAAGCTTGTCTTTGAAATCAGTTTATTAATTTGGGTAGATGAACACAGTCTAAATTATCTGCCACTTCACAGCCATTCTAGGGCAAATCAGCTAGTCATGAAAACAAGGCCCACACGCAATGGCCCCTAGGGCTTCTGTTTCTCTGCCTCATCCCAGTTTGCCTGAGTCCCTCACAAAGGATCACGGTAGAGCAGGTTCAAAACATGTAACTGGCAGAATATAAAATTCCAAAATATAAAACCGACCCTTAAAGGGCCGTTCTGGGCCGGGCGCAGTGGCTCACGCCTGTAATCCCAGCACTTTGGGAGGCCAAGGCGGGCAGATAACCTGAGGTCAGGAGTTCAAGACCAGCCTCAACATGGAGAAACCCCCATCCCTAGTGAAAATACAAAATTAGCCGGGCATGGTGGTGCATGCCTGTAATCCCAGCTACTCGGGAGGCTGAGGCTGGAGAATTGCTTGAACCTGGGAGGCGGAGGTTGCAGTGAGCCGAGATCACGCCATTGTACTCCAGCCTGGGCAACAAGAGCGAAACTCCGTCTCAAAAAAAAAAAAAAAAAAGGGGGGGCGCTCTGCATTCCTATCCCACCTGAGAGGTGAGGGAGGGCCCCTCGGAGCCAGCCTCCAGCAGGCTGTGGAGGCGAGCGGGAAAGGCGGCCTCGAGGCCGAGTCTCACGGAGACTCTGCTGCCACAGCGTGAAGGAACGCAGACTGAGAAGACAGCCCAACCACGCCAGCTGCTCTGGCCCCCTTCTTGTGAAGGGCTGGGGCGCTTACACCTCCATGGACAACCTCTCAGGCTGTGTAGAATACAGACCAGCCACTTTCCTGGGGAATGGTGCATCGCCAGTCAGCAAGTCAGCTGGACGCTGGACTCCGAGGAGCTCATGAGAAGTCCGTTCATTGTCAGCAGCAAATTAACATCATTTAACAGACCAGACGATATAAATAAAAGCAGACGCAACCCGGTTCCAGCCTCCCTTACCGTATCCCTTAACCTCTCTGAGCCCAACTTCCTTAGCAGGTTATTATAAAAATGAAACAGCACAGCAGACACGGAGCGTCAGGGGTCTGGGGCAACATAAGGTCACAACACAGGTTCATGAGCACCATCTTTCACAGATGATAAAATGTGACAAAATGTCTACCTCAGAATGACTGCAACCTGCTTCTTTTTTTTTTTTTTTTTTTGAGACAGTCTCACTCTGTCACCCAGGCTGGAGTGCAGTGGCGCAATCTTGGCTCACTGCAACCTCCGCCTCCCAGGTTCAAGTGATTCTTGTGCCTCTGCCTCCCAAGTGGCTGGGATTACAGGCACGCGCCACCACACCCAGCTAATTTTTGTATTTTTAGTAGAGACAGGGTTTCAATATGTTGGTCAGGCTGGTCTCAAACTCCTAACCTGGTGATCTGCCCACCTCGGCTGGGACTACAGGCATGAGCCACCGCGCCTGGCCTGGTATTTTTTTATAACAAAATACCAAGCCGAGTAAGATAAACTGGAGAGTGAGTCAGGAACCAGAGCCTCAAGGCTTTCTCTTGACCTGAAAGTTGGGAAGAGGGACAGAGACCCAACTGGTCACCAGCCATCTGGTCACCAGGCAGAGGCGCTGCTGGCTCCACTCTCTCCAACCCCCACAGCCTGCACGGGGCTGACACCCTCAGAGGCAGGGTGGGGACTCCTTCCACTTCCTCACCAACGCACACCAGCCCCAACAACCGTGTGTGGTACAAGGCAGTCGCTCAGTTTTTGCCTTTTACATCAATGAATTAATAATCAAGCAAACTAATGGTAAAAGGAACAATAGGCTGCCCGAGTGAAAGAAAAACTAAAGTGTTTTGTCTTGAGACAAGGTCTCGCTCTGCCACCCAGGCTGGAGTGCAGTGGCATGACCACGGCTCACTGCAGCCTCAACCTCCTAGGCTCAAGTGATCCTCCCACCTCAGTCTCCCGAGTAGCTGGGACCACAGGCATGTGCCACCACACACGGCTGATTTTTGTACTTTTAGTAGAGATTTTTAGGGTTTCACCATGTTGCCCAGGCTGGTCTTGAACTACTGAGCTGAAGTGATCTGCCTGCCTTGGCCTCCCAAAGTCCTAGGATTATAGGCATGAGCCACTGCGCCCGGCCTAGTTAGCAAATTAATGTGCACTGCCTGGGAAACTCCCAGAGCCGATCGATAATAAGAAATGACGGCCGGGCGTGGCGGCTCACGCCTGTCATCCCAGCACTTTGGGAGGCCGAGACGGGCGGATCACGAGGTCAGGAGATCGAGACCATCCTGGCTAACACGGTGAAACCCAGTCTCTACTAAAAAATACAAAAAACTAGCCAGGTGAGGTGGCGGGCGCCTGTAGTCCCAGCTACTTGGGAGGCTGAGGCAGGAGAATGGCGTAAACCCGGGAGGCGGAGCTTGCAGTGAGCTGAGATCCGGCCACTGCACTCCAGCCCGGGTGACAGAGCCAG
>NW_016813565.1:241893-244942 GCF_001698545.2 Rhinopithecus bieti | reverse complement strand
AAAAAAAAAAGAAATGACCAGCCAGGTGCAGTGGCTCTCACCCGTAATCCCACCATTTTTGGGAGGATTCACTCGAGGTGGGTGAGTTCACCTGAGGCCATGAATTCGTGATCAGCATGGGAAACACAGCGAGACCCAATCTCTACAACAAGTTTTTTTTTGTTTGTCTTTTTTTTTGAGGCGGAGTCTCGCTCTGTTGCCCAGGCTGGAGTGCAGTGGCCGGATCTCAGCTCACTGCAAGCTCCGCCTCCCGGGTTTATGCCATTCTCCTGCCTCAGCCTCCCAAGTAGCTGGGACTACAGGCGCCCGCCACCTCGCCCGGCTAGTTTTTTTGTATTTTTTAGTAGATACGGGGTTTCACCGTGTTAGCCAGGATGGTCTCAATCTCCTGACCTCGTGATCCGCCCGTCTCGGCCTCCCAAAGTGCTGGGATTACAGGCTTGAGCCACCGCGCCCGGCCTACAACAAGTTTTAAATTTCGCTGGGTGTGGTGGTGCACACCTGTTTTCCTAGCCACTCGGGAGGTGGAGGCAGGAGGATCACCTGAGCCCTGGAAGTCAAGGCTGCAGTGAGTTAGGATCATGCCACAGCACTCCAGCCTGGGCAACAGAACAAGACCCTGTCTCTTTAAAAAAGAAACAAAGAAACTACCATGTCTCTACTGCAGAGTATGAGAACACAACAGCTGTTTTCTAAAGGCTTAAAGATGGAAGCCACACCCCTGAACATCCCAGTAACTCCCCTGGGCTCCTGCAAGCATGGCAGGTGCACATAAGCACTGATTTCTTGCCCATGCATCTACAGGCCACCGTCAAGACCCCGTCAGATCTGGCCGGGCCTGCTGTCCATGGCTGTGCTCTGGGCCCACGCTACCCAAAGCACGTTCTTGCCATAGCGGAGGTAGGAAGAGCCCAGAGGGGAGACTCCCTTAAAGCTGAGGTTGGGACTGATAGGAACACTTCTGTCCACACACCTCAGGCCACACATTAGATGGTCACACCTAACAACCCTTATTAAAGGATAAAGATCACAGGGAAGCCATCTGGGCCTACAGTTTTCTTCATGGCAAACAAATACGAATTCAACTCTCTGAAGTTCACAGCACTATTGAAGAAACTTCACAGACAGACATGACCATGAGACACAATGCACTGGAGTGACCTACACATCTCCCGCTGTCCTGCCCATTCCATGCTTTCCATCTCCACACTTCCATCTGGGATTATTTCCTTTGGAATTTCCTTTAGCACAGGCCTTCTGGTAGGAAATTCTTTCCATTTCTGTCTTCAGCAGGTACTTTTTAGCTTCATTCTTAAAAGGTATTTTTGTTGGATATCGATTCTTTCCCTAGTTGTAACTGTCCTAACATTTTGAGGTTGTGTACAGCACCCCCATGTCAAGACCCCGGCTGCAAGTCTGGAAGAGGACTGGCTCGCTGACAGTTCACTCTGCCCTACGGGTATTACCTCTGGGTGAGGCCTTCAGCTCACTCTCGAAGGGGGTCTCCAGTCTTTGACTATCATCCCTCTAGACAAGGCTCCTCAGCCCTGGCACGACGGACACCCTGGCCGACACCTCTGTTGTGGAGGCCGCTCTATACACTTCGGGTGTTTGACAGCCTCCCACCTCCACCCACGAGTGGACCCACACTCCTAGGGGCCAGGCGCAGTGGCTCATGCCTATAATCCCAGCACTTTGGGAGGCCAAGGCAGACCGATCGCTTGAGCCCATAAGTTTAAAAACAGCCCAGGTAACATGGCAAGAAACATGTAAAACATGTAAAAACTTGTTTTACATGTTAGCCAGGCATGGTGGTGGCACCTGTGGTCCCAGCTACTTGGGAGCCTGAGGTGGAAGGATGACTTGACCCCAGGGTGTTGAGGCTGCAGTGAACCGTGATTGCAATGGGCAGCCTGGTCAATAGAGCAAGATCTTGTCTCAATAAATCAACAGATCAATCAATCGATCAATTGTTTTCAGCAGAAGGGTTGGTCTAAATCAGCAGTGCTCACACAGCAGCCTCATGCCACATGCAGTCAGTAAGCAAGTGAAACAGCCAGTCCAAAGTGAGACTCACTCTAAGTGTGACACACACAACCAGACTTCAAAGACCTGGTGTAAAATAACTCGGTACCTTGTTTTTTTAATTTTTTTTTTTTTTTTTTTCTGGGACAGGGTCTTACTTTGTCACCCAGGTTGGAGTGCACTGGCATGATCTCGGCTCACTGAAACCTCTGCCTCCCGGGTTCAAGCGATTCTCCTGCCTCAGCCTCCCGAGTAGCTGGGATTACAGGTGTGAGCCACCATGACGGCCAGTTTTTTTCAATTGATTACGACGATATTTTAGATATACTGAACTAAATAAAATATATGATTAATTTCATTTGCTCCTTTTTACTCTTTTCCAGTGAGGCTGCCAGAACATTTAGACCTAGGAGTGTGACTGAGACTCTGTTGCTAAATTGGAGAGCACAGCTCCAAGTCACCCCATCTACCCACAGCTGACAGGGCAGGCCTCAGGCAGCACATTTCTTACAGACAAGGAGTAGACTTTCTTCTGTGTCTGCTGCCACCATCCAGGGTACGCGCGCGCTCAACAAAAGCCAACATGTCACTGTGTAGGAGGGGCCACCTTCCCTATCGAGGACAGCCAGACAGGCATGAAGTCTCCTTCAGTCCCAAAATATTTATACAGAGTTTGTAAAAAAAAATTTCTTTTTTTGAGACAGAGCCTTGCTCTGTCTCCCAGGCTGGAGTGCAGTGGCACAATCTCGGCTCACTGCAACCTCCGCCTCACCAGTTCAAGCGATTCTCCTGCCTCAGCCTCCCAAGTAGCTGGGACTATAGGCACACGCCACCACACCCAGCTAATCTTTGTATTTTTAGTAAAGATGGAGTTTCACCATGTTGGCCAGGCTGGTCTTGAACTCCCGACCTCAAGCGACCCGCCCACCTCAGCCTCCTAAAGTGCTGGGATTACAGGCGTGAGCCCATGCCCGGCTCCCTTTTTTTTTTTTTTTTTTTTTTTTTTTTTTTAAGGGGTTTTTTG
>NW_016813565.1:217291-241576 GCF_001698545.2 Rhinopithecus bieti | reverse complement strand
TTTTTTTTTTTTTTTTTTTGAGATGGAGTTTTGCTCTTGTCACCCAGGCTGGAGTGCAACAGCACGATCTCAGCTCACTACAACCTCCACCTCCCGCATTCGAGCAATTCTCCTGCCTCAGGAGTAGCTGGGATTACAGGCACATGCCATCATGCCCAGCTAAATTTTTTTGTATTTTTAGCAGAGATGGGGTTTTACCATGTTGGTCAGGCTGGTTTTGAACTCCTGACGTCAAGTGATCCACCCGCCTCAGCCTCCCAAAGTGCTGGGATTACAGGCGTGAAGCCACCACACCTGGCCAGAGAGTTTGTAAATTTAACAGCCTAACAAAGTCTTTAAAGTTATACCTCAACAAATTAGATTATTATTCTGAAACCTATAAAAATCTTCCATTCAAATTTAATCTTTAGCATTCTAAAGGCCATGAATCCTTTTCACAACAACAAAATGGATTAACATTGGCTGGGCGCTGGTTTCTTTTCAAGCAATTTCTATGTATTTCCTCATTTCCTCACAATGAGCAGACACAGATCCCGTTCAATGAAGGCCCAGTGGTACCAAGAGTAAGGCCGGCTGGCAGGGGCTGGCTTTGTCAGGGTCAGGCTCCCCAGGTGGAGAGCCACGGCTGAGTGAGAGGGTGCCAGGGTGCAGCCCTTTCAACCCAGTGCCACCGCCTCCAGCCGGCAATCTGAGCTCCTGAGCTCCCTGATGGGCAGGTGGTAGCGACTCTGTCAGACCCACATCTCCTTCTGCTTCTGCCCTTTACTTTTCACTGGTGTCACTCTCCAATAAATCTTCTGTACACAGCCCATTTCAGAGTTCGCATCCTGGAGAACCCAATTTGAGATCACTGGTTTCCCCATTTTACATTTGAGAACAATGTAACAATGTGCACACCGGGCATGGTGGCTCATGCCTGTAATCCCATCACTTTGGGAGGCCAAAGCGGGTGAATCACCTGAGGTCGGGAATTCGAGACCAGCCTGACCAACACGGAGAAACCCCGTCTCTACTAAAAGTACAAAAATCAGCCAGGCCAGGCACAGTAGTGTCTCACGCCTGTAATCCCAGCACTTTGGGAGGGCAAGGTGCACAGATCACTTGAGGTCGGGAGTTCAAGACCAGCCTGGCCAACATGGAGAAACCCTGTCTCTACTAAATAAAATTACAGGTGTGTGGTGGCACACGCCTGTAATCCCAGCTACTTGGGAGGCTGAGGTAGGAGAATCGCTTGAACCTGGAAGGCAGAGGTTGCGGTGAGCCAAGATCATGCCACTGTACTCCACACTGGGCGACACAGCAAGACTCCATCTCAAAAAAAAAAAAAAAAAAAAAAAAGAAACTACTGGATATCCATTCTCCATTCTCAAGCCCTCAAAAGCACCCATCCCATGAAACTCCAGGAGTCCCCAAGCTGTGTTCTGCCTGTCCCTCCAGTTCTACAGGGGCCAGGCTCAGCCCTCTCCCTGACTCACTGTGCCTGGGCAATTTCAGCTACACTGTGGCTAAGGTATGCAAAGGGAGGTGAGCCAGATCGCAAATCTGTAAACGTTAACTGAAAAACTAAGGCTTGAAGGATTAACTGGGCTTTCACAAATGTCCTAAGGGCTGAAAACTAAGTCTATACTTCACAATTCTTCCAAGTAAGGATGTTCAGGGAAGGCACTCAGCCCACACACTGGCTCACAGAGAGGTAGTCTGCCGAGAGCGGGTCAGGTCCCTGTTGACCGTCAGCGGGAATGTTTGGTGGCGCCTTGCGCAGAGCGCTTCCCATACTTGGTGTTTGTCCTCTGAACCCCCAGCACACTGGCCTGGTGGCTAACACTGTGACATGCAGCCGGGCACTGCACCGGTGCTGTTCCAGCTCCAGGAAAAGACCAGACACCAGGAGGGGCCGCCGCACCTAACCAGCTGCACACATGTCATTACCTAATTCTGACATAGAGCCCTGACAGAAACTGTAGAAACTGAGAACTTCACTTCAGTGTGGGGGAAAAGAAGACAGTATTAAAAGATTGGGTTCTTATTACAGAAAATTTACAACAGGACATTTCCTGGAAAAGGTTAAACATACTTACCTTTAAATTTTGATCTAATATTTGCCAGTTCCTTGTTTATCCTTTTATTTCTGCTTCTTTACTTTTGCCTAAAAAAAAGAACCAAAAGGCATTTTATTTTAACTGATTTCTAAAGAAACACCATTTCCCTGATAAGACTGACACTCAGAATTCACGAATGGGTTGAGGCCCCACTTCAAGGCAGGAGAAAAGCCAAATCAGACACCTGCCTCCAACCCAGAGCCGGCAGAAAGGGGCTGCAGCAGGGCTGGGGTCAGGACCCAGCCAAGGGGAGCGCCTGGGTCAGGAGAGCAAAGGAGCACGTACGTCCTGAACCACCCCGGCCGGCCGCCGCACACCCAGGGGTGCTCCACAGCACCATTTCTAACGCTACCTTTTTACCAAGCTCAGAACTCAAATACCTGCCGGATGTTTGCCATGATAAATCATCATCCCCTAATAATACAGCGGTTTACTCCTAAAATCAACTTTCACTGCCAAAAGTACACAGTTTTACTACTATAGGCTTCCAATTTTCTTTTATAAATTCACCTCCACAGTTTCCTCCTGGATCAACTGCAGTCGCAAAACAGATGCAGCCTCTGCAACACGCATCCTTCAAGACTCAGCTCAGATGTGCCCGTTAAAATAAAGGCTGGGCCCATCAGCCTGCCTCCTCTGCCGTATGGACTGAATGTTTCTGTCCCCCCAAAATTCGCATGTTGAAGCCCTAAACTCAATGTCATGGTATCTGAAGATGGAATCTTTGGAAGGTGACTGGGTTTAGATGGGGTCATGAGGTGGGCCCTCATGATGGGATGAGCATTCCTACAAGAAAAGTCCTCAACAAATACGGTTAGGTACTAATATCATTAATAACATTAGGAGTGCTCCCACCAACAGGCCCAAAGGCTAGCTTCTGTCCAAAGCAGGAAAGACTGATCTACTCAGTCTATCTGTTGATAGATATTACGACCTATCTGTTATAAAATCTAGTCATTTAAAACAGTCTTTCTTTTTGGCTTATCCATCCCCAACGGCAATCAAAATACCTGAATTGACACATTTCAATTTCATGTCTCTTACTTAGTTTCATGTCTCTTACTTAGTTACAGGTACCTTAGTCTGCTCTGGCTGCCATGACAAAACACCCCAGGCTGGGTGGCTGAAAGTTTATCTCACAGTCCTGGAGGCTGGACGTCTGTGGTCAGTGCACCAGCAGGGTGGTTTCTGGTGAGGGCTCTCTTCCTGGCTTGCAGACAGCCACGTTCTATGTGCTCACGTGGCCTTTCTTTGATGCATGCTTATGAAGCGAGCACGCTCTCTCTTCCTCTTATAAGGCCACCAGTCCTACAAGATTTGGACCCCACCCCTATGACTTCATTTAACCTCAACCGCCTTCTGAAAGCCCTATCTCCAAATCCAGTCACAATGGGGTTGGGGCTTCAGCATATGAACTGGGGTGGAGCCACGGAGGCAACTCAGTCCACAGCTAGAGGGAACCTTAAAGACAGACTGATGCATCTGTTCCATAAATATCCACTGGGCACCTACAACTGTCCACACACTGTGCTGGGCACTGTGCTGGGCACCAAGGCACAAGGATGAGCAAAAACAGACATGGTCTCTGTTACCCTCATGGAAGACACAGTCTGGCAGAAGACTTACTGATCAAGAAGTCGCACACCTATTTAATCACCATGTACCGCGTAAGGAAAGCAGATGAAGCTAGGAGGGATTACGATACAGGGAGTAGGTCTGCACTGCAGGGCAAACAATGGTTTGTAGGAACACAAGGGTCTTCCTACAAAATCTGGTCAAGTCCACTTTAATAATATCCGACTGTGGTATTATACGGACATGCTGGGTCTGTCCACAGTTCCTGGCTCACAACTCTCACTGTGATATTACGTGGACATGTTGGTTCTGTCCACAGTTTCTGGTGATATTATACAGACATGCTGGTTCTGTCCACAGTTCCTGGTGATATTATATGGACATGATGGGTCTGTCCACAGTTCCTGGCTCACAACTCTCACAGCTCCCAGTATTTTTCCCCAAGGCAGGCCCTGAGGCTAGCAAGGGACTCTAACACCCCCCGCCTTTCTGTCTTGGAGCTGGCCACAAATACATTCTCTGACCTACCTTGTCTGACTGTGGGTCACAAGACCCCCATTTCTCAAAGGGCCCTGCCCCACACCCCGGGGGAGGAATGCTGCACAGAGAGGCCAGGAAGAATCTGCACAGACAGGCTCTACTGGGTTTAGATCACACCCTTTTGGTCCAGTCCCTTTGTACCCAGCTATCCATCATGCCTATCCAATGAAGTCTCCACAAAAGGCCCAGGCGGACAGGGCTTGGGGAGCGTCCAGATAACTGAACACAGGGGGATCCCTGGAGGGCCATGGAGCGGCCATGCCCCAGTACCACGCCCTACGCATCACCTCTCCTGCACCCTTCGTACGAGCCTTTATGATCAAAGAGACGTGTTTCCTGAGTTCTGTGAGCCACTCTAGCAAACTAATTGGATCCAAAGAGGGGTCAGGAGATGTCCATTCACAGTCTGTCATGCAGGCGCACAGGTCACAACCTGAGGCTTGAGGCTAACATGAGAAGTAGGGGGCAGTCCTGGGACTGCCCTGTGGGATCTGACACTACCTCCATGTAGGTGGTGTCAGAATCGAGTTGGAGGATCCCCAGCTGGTGCCCACTGCAGAACTGATTGCTTGTTTGCTGATGGGGAGAAATCCCCACGTATTTTGGGGTCACAGAAGTCTTCTGTGTTATAGTGGGACAGCAGAGGAATCATAGCTTAAAGTCTTTTCTCAGCTCACACCCATGAAATTTGGGAATTCTCTATTGCACAAAAGAGGGAAAATGCACATCAGACATGCGACAATCAAACTTCCAGTACATGCTAAATCTATTGCTAAATGGCCCTTGCTCAACAAATACTTGCATGTACGTCACAAGCCAGGCATGGGAGAGAGATGAGACCACGTGTAGTTTAACTCTACCTGGACCAGCCGTGAAAACTAAGGCTTAAAGAGTACAAAGTGATCTTAATAGGGACACACGTTTAACAAGCACTGTCAAAATACAATTATTCATCACACAGGGTAAGGTGAGTTGTGTGCAAAAACAAGTTTGTGTACATTTAAGTCACTTTTTATTCTTATTTTTTAAAAAATTAAAAATATGGCCAGGAGCGGAGGTGCCTCATCCAAGGCAGGTGGATCACCTGAGGTCAGGAGTCTGAGACCAGCCTGGCCAACATGGTGAAACCCCGTCTCTACTGAAAATACAAAAATTAGCCAGGTGTGGTGGCAGATGCCTGTAGTCTCAACTACCTGGGAGGCTGAGGCAGGAGAATCACTTGAACCCGGGAGGCAGAAGTTGCAGTGATCCAAGGTGACAGAGCAAGATTCCGTCCCAAAAAAGAAAAAAAGAAAAAATAAAAAACAGAGACAAGTTCTCACTGTGGTATTTGGGCTGGTCTCGAACTCCTGAGCTCAAGCAGTCCTCTCACCTCGGCCTCCTAAAGTGATGGGATTACAGGTATGAGCCACTGCACCTGGCCCTAAGTCACTTTTTTAAAGCAACAACAAATTCGACTATTTAAAAAACCTTCTCAACTGAGTCTTTGGTTTAAGGATCTCTGGCTGAAGTAAAAGGCCTCTGCAGCAACCCATCCATATCAGAACATGGCACAAGCGGCCCTGCCAGGCCTGGTGCGCACAGATCAGAGGACAAGGAGTTCATCCCTGCCCTACGCAGTCACAGGGCCTAACTCAACCACTGCTGCTTCCAAAACTGATCTTGCCTCCCCCACAAGACAAGCTCCCTCCTCCAGAACATCGTTTGTCTTTTACCACACATTTGCTAACAAATAAGGCTGAATGTTTCCTGAATTGAACAAACACTCCTTTGAGCCAGTCCTGCCCTAGAAAACTCCAGATGGACAGGTGGTCAGAACAGGAAAATCAAGTGCCTGTGTGGTGGCTCCCCCACCAGCTTCTGCCCTCAGAGGACCTTCAACAAGACACAGACACACTCAAACCTCCTGTCCCCGTCTCTTCCCAGCCCTGAAAGCTGTTCACGGCAGTGACCCCTGGGCAGGCTGCCCAGAGTCTCAGCATCCCCACTCCTCTCTGTATGATGGCTGACCAGCGGATGGCTCCACAAGAAAGCAGGGCAGCAGGCACAGGAGGATGCTGGCAGCCTGATGCCCCCCAGGATGGCAGGTCTTTTGAACTTGGCTGAAAGTCATGAAAACAGTGTCTTGGGAGCTTCTGCCACACAAAGCCTGCAGGCAGCTTCACACAGCTGGGACTGCGCATGGGTGAAGCACTCTGCAATGGGTGCAGTGTGCCAGTGTGCGTGTGCCTCACGTGTGCATGCCACTGTGTGCACGTGTGCGCGCCACTCACTGTGTGTGTACATGTGTGGTATACATGTGTGCTTCTCACAAAGGTGTACACAGATCTGTGCTACTAAGTCTGCAGCCGGGGACCTGTGCTCTCTCCCTGTCATGTGCCTCCACTTTACCCGCCCAAACACCAGGGAAAGAAGCCACTCTGACGGGGAGCTCATGTTGTCCAGAATCAACAGAGCTCAGATCCAAAGCAGAAATAATAAAAACCTGGGGGCAGGAGACAGAGAAAATAATACTACATGAGCTACATCAACTTTCCTAAGCGGAATCTACAGATTTTATGTAAGGTTGTGAAACCACAAACTAAAACTAAGAGCACAAAATTTAGAGTTATAGAGGCAACCGCCAGGAGAAACAAGCCGTTAAACCCCTCTCCTCTGTGGAACAAAAAACACAGACAAGACACAGCTTCTCATCCACAGCTGTAATTGCCCAATTTTCAACACACACACATACACACACACACACATACACACCAAATACACACATACACACACACACACACGTACACACCAAATACACACACACGCAAATACACACACAAACACACACACGTACACACCAAATACACACATACACAAATACACACACACAAATACACATACACACGCACACACCAAATACACACAAATACACACACATACACAAATACACACATACACAAATACACACAAATACACATACACACACGTATACACCAAATACACACACAAACGCACACACACACAAATGCACACACACACCCATACACACACATACACACCAAATACACACATACACACACACACAATACACAAATACACATACACACGTACACATCAAATACACACACAAATACACACACATACACAAACACACACGTACACACCAAATACATACACAAATACACGTACACACCAAATACAGCAGCACAAATAACGCACACAAATACATAACACATAAAAAATACATCACATACAGCAACCCACATACACATGTACACCACAACAAATACACCATACCAGCAAATACAACCACTGCCAACAATACACAATAGACACAAAGTACCAGGCGGGACACCGACAGGATACACACAGTGTACGAAACACACATGAATACACATTTATACAAACCACAAATAGCACATATAACACACAAATGCATCACCAAAGCACAGCAAAACCGAACAAACCAATAAACACAAGTACACAAATGTACACACCACACAAATATACATATACACACATTTACAAACACAAATACAGATACTCAAAAATACACACATGTACACAAACACAAATACTACTTATACACACAAATACAAACACAAATACAACACACACATATACGTACATACATATAAACACAAATACACACACATACACACATGTACACACACACGCAGAAACACAAATATACATACGTAACACACATACACACACACTTTAAAATGAGGGCAGGCCAGCCCCTGAGGAAAAGCATGGAGGGTGGTGACAAGAGTGAACTCGGGGGCCGGCACGCTAGGCAGGAATCCAAGCCCAGCCTCTGACTCACTCTGTTGTGCCTCTGAGCTCCAGCTCCCTCAAAAAGAAAGCCACCAAGGGCCGCACAACCTCACGGCATCATGTCTGTGCAGGAGAAAGTAGACAGGCCGGGCACAGTGGCTCACGCCTGTACTTTGGGAGGCTGCACTTTGGGAAGCTGAGGTGGGTGGATCACCTGAGGTCGGGAGTTCAAGACCAGCCTGGCCAGCATGGTGAAACCCCATCTCTACTAAAAATACAAAAATTAGGCCTGGTGGCACGCGTCTGTAATCCCAGCTACTTGGGAAGCTGAGGCAGGAGAATTGCTTGAACCCAGGAGTCAGGGGTTGCAGTGGGCTGAGATCGCACCATTGCACTCCAGCCTAGGCAACAGAGTGAGACTCTGTCTCAAAAAAAAAAAAAAAAAGTCTCGGCCAGACCTGAGGACAGGAGAGCCCAAGCAGCCCGTGTCCACACAGGGTTGAGCGTGATGCAAGAACCAGGGCTGGAGTGACCTGGCCCAGCGCCCCTACTGAGCAGAGACGACGCAAAAGCAGGGAAAAGAGGAGGTGCAGTGACAGCGTGAGGATGGAGCCAGGACGCAACCAGGGACTTCTAACTGCAGCTGCCAGGCAGGCCACTGTGTGAAGACAACAGAGGAGGGCTCTCAACAGTAGAAAAGCCACCCGGACCATGTCTCCTCTGACAGTTCAGGAAAACTAATTTCACATAAAAATAAGCAATCAGGGCCGGGCGCAGTGGCTCATGCCTGTAATCCCAGCACTTTGGGAGGCCGAGACGGGCGAATCACGAGGTCAGGAGATTGAGACCATCCTTGCTAACATAGTGAAATCCTGTCTCTGCTAAAAAACACAAAAAAACTAGCTGGGCGTGGTGGCGGGCGCCTGTAGTCCCAGCTACTGGGGAGGCTAAGGCAGGAGAATGGCGTGAACCCGGGAGGCGGAGCTTGCAGTGAGCCACAATCTGGCCACTGCACTCCAGCCTGGGCGACAGAGCGAGACTCCGTCTCAAAAAAAAAAAAAAAAAGCAATCAAGCCAGGCGCAGTGGCTCACGCCTATAATCCCAGCACTTTGGGAGGCTGAGGCAGGTGGATCACTTGAAGTCAGGAGTTCGAGACCAGCCTGGGCAACATGGCGAAATCCCATCTCTACTAAAAACACAAAAATTAGCCGGGCATGGTGGCGTGCGCCTGTAATCCCAGCTACTGGGGAAGCTGAAGTGGAAGAATCGCCTGAACCCGGGAGGCAGAGGTTGCAGTGAGCCAAGATGACACCACTGCACCCCAGCCTGGGCGACTGGGCAACAGAGAGAGAGCCTGTCTCAAAAACAAGAAAGACAATCCAGCACGACCACGGCTGGGATCACGGATGATGACGTGCAGGCAAGACTGACACATTCAAGTCAACCACCATGTCCGAAATTTACCAAAAATGCTCTAGTAGAAGCTGCATGATCAGTGTGGCACCCCTGCAGTTGTGATGGACGCAGGTAACAATCTGAGCACTCCAGGGTCTATCAGGGACTCTCCTGTAAAGGAGCAGGGCGTGTTCCTGTTACTGGCCAGGCGCCAATTCGTGCCATGGACACTGCACTGATCTCCATAAGGCAGAGAGCTTCACAGGAGGACTTCAGCCACCCCACCTTGCCAGGAACAGATCGAGCAAAAACTCTTATCTTTTTAGATAAATTAGCTTGAGGAGAAGGGGAGGAGCTGAATTCTGAAAGGGTAAATCATGAGCAAGAGTAACTGACCCACAGCAACAAGCCCAGCCACACGCAGAGTCTGATCTTTGTTAAAGAGACACTGGCCGGGCCAGGCACAGTGGCTCACGCCTGAAATCCCAGCGCTTTGGGAGGCCGAGGCAGGTGGATCACGAGGTCAGGAGATCGAGAGCATCCTGGCTAACACGGTGAAACCCCGTCTCTACTAAAAATACCAAAAAAAATTAGCCAGGCGTGGTGGCAGGTGCCTGTAATCCCAGCTGCTCAGGAGGCTGAGGCAGGAGAATGGCATGAACTCAGGAGTTGGAGCTTGCAGTGAGCCAAGATGGTGCCACTGCACTCCAGCCTGGGCAACAGAGCAGGACCCTGTCTCAAAAAAAAAAAAGAGAGAGATGCTGGCCGTGGCCATCCTGCACTGTCCCTGTCTGCAATAAGCCCAGCCACACACAGAGTCTGATCTTCGTTAAAGAGACGCTGGCCGTGGCCATCCTGCACTGTTCCTGTCTGAACAGCAGCCAGCCCATCAGCACTAAGGGTACGGGTACTGCACTTACATCAGGGAATTTTCACAGTGGACTTAGGAATTCTGGTGGCTAATGAGTAACCTGAACATGCCACAGCTACCAGCAAAAGCAGGTTACAATTTGCACTCTATGAAGTAGCAAGAACACACTCCACAGCGGCAGGCTTGGAAAAAAGCTCTCGAAGTTTTAGAATTATTGTCCCTGGTCATTCTTCAGGAACAGCATGCTGGTTAATGATCTCTTGTTTACAGGCTGAACTAATCAACAGAGAGGATCGGTATTCTGGGAACAGCCCAAGTTCCAAAACAAATAGTAAAGGAGCCTGTAACAGATTATTATAAAATACCAAACTACCAAAATCTTATGTCCTTGCAATGGGCAACAAAACTTGGTCTACAGAGTTTTAGTCTGTATATAAACTGATTTCAGACCGGGCACAGTGGCTCACGCCTAATTCCGGCACCTTGGGAGGCCGAAGTGGGAGGGCTGTTTGAGCCCAGGAACTCGAGACCAGCCTAGGCAACACAGGGAGACTGGTCTCTACAAATAATTTTTTTAAAACACTAGACAGGTGTGGTGGTGCATACCTGTAGTCCCAGCTACTAGGGAGGCTGAGGTGGGGGGATCACCTGAGCGCAGGAAGCCAACGCTCCGGTGAGCCAGGATAGCATCACTGTACTCCAGCCTAGGCAACAAGGTGAGACTCTGCCTCAAAGAAATCAAGTGATTCCACCGAGTCACCCAAAAGTCCAAAACTGACCAAGCCCAAGAATTTTTGAAGGAAGCTGTAATTGCTAACATCACTATTAAGGTGGTTAGCACAGCAGTCAGCCAAGTAAACTCTGAAATCAGGCCTAGACTGGAATGTCACTCCATGTTTGACTAGCTATGTGACTCTGGGCTATCAACTTAACCACAATCTGCCTCAGTTTCTCTTCTTCAAATAGGAGTACCATCAATGAAAGAGCTGCATGAGAAGTGTGAGATAAGAAGCAGAGCACTGGTCCAGTCACGAGAAGCTACTGTGCCCATCACCAAGGATAACCTCACAAGTTCTCTTTTTTTTTTATTTTTTTGAGACGGAGTCTTGCTCTGTCGCCCAGGCCGGAGTGCAGTGGCGCAATCTTGGCTCACTGCAACCTCCACCTCCCAGGTTCAAGCAACTCTCCTGCCTCAGCCTCCCAAGTAGCTGGGATTACAGCCACCCGCCACCCGCCTAGCTAACTTTCATATTTTTAGTAGAGACAGGGTTTCGCCATGTTGATCAGGCTGGTCTTGAACTCCTGACCTCATGATCCACCCACCTCGGCCTCCCAAAGTGCTGGGATTACAGGTGTGAGCCACCACACCCGGCTCGTTCTCTTTATTCACGCACAGGAGGGACGAGACTCAGTACAGAAACCCTCAGAGAAGCAAACCGGAATAAAAGGGTTCACAGAGCACTAACAACGGTTCCGCTACAAAGCCACAGAGGTAAATGCATGTGTGGCTCTGACAAATGTTAACAAGCATATCTTTTTTTGACAGTTTTATTGGGAAATAATTCACATATCATACAATTCACTCATTTAAAGCATGTAATTCAATGGCTTTTTGTACAGTCACAGAGTTGTCCATCAATCTAACTTCAGAAAATTTTCACCTCCCCACAAGGGGAGTCAGCCACTCACTCACCAATCACCCCTTCCCAGACCCTAGCAAGTAGCAGTGGACTTTTTACCAATTTCTATGTATTTACATCTTCTAAACATTTCATATAAATGGAATAATACGTGGGCTTCTGTGACTGGTTTGTGTCACTTAGCATCGTTTTCAAGGTAGTATTAATTACTATTTCATTACTTTTTAATGCTTAGTAAATTTCCATTGTGTGGCTATACCATATTTCATTATCAATTCATCACTTGATGGATTTTTGGATGGCTTGCACTTTTTTGGCTATCATGAATAACATCGCTATGAAAGTTTCACGTTCCAGTTTTTCTATCAACATATGTTTTTATGTTTCTTGGGTACATATCTAAGAATACAATTCCTGGTCATAGGAATTCCTGTTTAACATTTTCAGGCACCTGACAAGATGTTTTCCAAGGGCAGCTCCATTCTACATCACCACCAGACAAGAATGAGTGTTCCAATTTCTCCATAACCTCGATGACACTTGTTATTGTCCATCTTTTTTTTTTTTTATTTGTTTTTTAGATGGAGTCTCCCTCTGTTGCCCAAGCTGGAGTGCAGTGGCACGATCTCGGCTCACTGCAACCTCCATCTCCCGGGTTCAATCAATTCTCCTGCCTCAGCCTCCCAAGTAGCTGGAATTCTAGGCGCCTGCTACCACGCCCAGCTAATTTTTGTACTTTTAGTAGAGATGAGGTTTCACCATATTGGTCAGGCTGGTCTCAAACTCCTGAGCTCAGGTGATCCACCCACCTTGGCCTCCCAAAGTGCTGGGATGACAGCTGTGAGCGCCTGGCCTCACCTTCTTTCTTACAGCCATCTGGGTAAGTGTGATGCAGTATCTCATTGTGATTTTGATTTGCATTTTTCTGATGGCTTTTATATGCTTACTGAACATTCGTAAATCAATTTGGAAGAAATGTATATTTTAATACTTCATCAATTTTTTTTTTCTTTTGAGATGCAGTCTCACTCTGTTGCCCAGGCTGGAGTGCAGTGACATGACTTCAGCTCAATGCAACATCCACTTCCTAGGTTAAAGTGATTCTTGTGCCTCAGCCTCCCAAGAAGCTGAGATTACAGGTGCCACCACACCCAGTTAATTTTTGTATTTTAGTAGAGACGGGGTTTCATCACGTTGGCTAGGCTGGTCTTGAACACCTGACCTCAGGTGATCCACCTACCTCAGCCTCCCAAAATGCTGGGTTTCCAGGTGTGGCCACCGCGCCCACGGCCCCTAACACTTCATCAATTTTTTAATTTAGTTGTCTTATCATGAAGTTCTTTATATATTCTAGATAACAAGCCCTTTATCAGGTGCATGGTTTTCAAATATTTTCTCATTCTCAGGTTGCCATTTCACCTTCTCAATAGTATTTTGTAGCACACGTTATTAAGTCCAAATCAACTTTTTTTTTTGGTCATGTGCACATCTGTTGTCACCTAGGAAATCCTATTCCAGACCGGGTACAGTGGCTCATGCCTGTAATCCCAGCACTTTGGGAAGCCGAGGCAAGCAAATGGGGTTTGGCCAACATGGCGAAACCCCATCTCTACAAAAAACACAAAAATTAGCTAGGTATGGTGGTGCAGGCCTGTGGCCCCAGCTACTCAGGAGGTTGAGGCAGGAGAATCGCATGAACCTGGGAGGCGGAGGTTGCAGTGAACCAAGATCACGCCACTGCACTCCAGCCTGGCAACAGAGCAAGACTCTGCCTAAAAAAAAAAATCCAAAGTCACAAAAACTTACTATTTTTTTTTTGGTAGAAGTCTCACAGCTCTTACAGTTGGGTTTATGATCCATTTGGAGTTATTTCTTGTGCATAGTGTAAGGTAGGAGTCCATTTACATACTTTTACATGTAGATCCATCATCCCAGCACCATTTGTTTAAAAGATGATTCTTTTCCCCCACCACTGAATTGTCTTGGCACTCCTGCTGAAAATCAATTCACCAAAAATGTAAAGGTTTACTTCTGCACTCTCAATGTTATCTCAGTATCTATGTATCTGTCCTTATACTAGTACCTTACTGTCTTAACCATTTGTGTATTAAGTTTTAATCCTCCAATCCTGTTTTTTGCATCTATGGAGATGATCAGGTATTTTTTTTATTAATGTAAGTATTACATTGACTGATTTTCAGATGTTAAACCAACCTTGCATTCCTGGGACAATTCTCACTTGAATCTGGTATATAATCCTTTTTTTCTTTTTTTGAGACAGAGTCTCGCTCTGTTACCCAGGCTGGAGTACAGTGGCATCATCTCGGCTCACTGCAACCTCCACCTCCCGAGTTAAGCGCTTCTCCTGACTCAGCCTCTCGAGTAGCTGGGACTACAGGCACATGCCACCAGGCCCAGCTAATTTTTGTATTTTTAGTAGAGACGGGGTTTCACCATGTTGGCCAGGCTGGTCTCCACCTCCTGACCTCAGGATCCACCTGCCTTGGCCTCCCAAAGTGCTGGGATTACAGGTGTGAGCCACCACGCCTGGCCTGTATAATCCTTTTTATATGTTGTTGCTGGATTCAACTGGCTAGCATTTGGTTGAAGATTCTTGTTTCTATATTCATGACAATAGCCTGTAATTTTCCTTTCTTGTCATGTCTTTGTCTAGTTTTGATCTCAGCATAACACTGGCCTTATGGAATGGGTTAAGTATTCCCTCCTATTTTTCCAAAGAGTTTGTAAAAGACTGGTATTAATTCTTTTCTTGAGATAGAGTCTCACTCCATCGCCCAGGCTGGAGTGCAGTGATGCAATCTTGGCTCACTGCAACCTCCACCTCTCGGTTTCAAGTGATTCACCTGCCTCAGCCTCCAGAGTGGCTGGGACTACAGGCGCACCACCACACTCAGCTAATTTTTGTATTTTTAGTAGAGATGGGGTTTCACCATGTTGGCCAGGCTGGTCTTGAACTCCTGACCTCAAATGATCACCCATCTCGGCCTCCCAAAGTGCTGGGATTACAGGCGTGAGCCACCACGCCCAGCTAGGGCTGGTATTAATTATTTAAGTGTTTGGTAGAACTCAAATAATGACAAGCTCAGTAAGTGGGATTTTTCTAGAGAAGCCACCTGTCCCAGAGCTTATTGTTGTGACAAGATTTTTTTTGTTTTTTGGTTTTTGGGTTTTCTTCTAAGATGGAGTTTCACTCTTGTTGCCCAGGCTTGAACACAATGGTGCGATTTCAGCTCACTGCAATCTCCACCTCCTGGATTCAAGAGATTCTCCTGCCTCAGCCTCCCAAGTAGCTGGGATTACAAGCGTGCACCACCATGCCCAGGTAATTTTTGTATTTTTAGTAGAGACGGGGCTTCGCCAAATTGGCCAGGCTGGTCTACAACTCTTGACCTCAAGTGATCCGAGTGACTCGGCCTCCCAAAGTGCTGGGATTACAGGCATGAGCCACTGCGCCCGGCCGTGACAAATTATTAATTCAATCTAACTACTTATTATAAGTCTATTTGGGTTTGCTTTTATGGAATGCTTCACAAATCTGTGTGTCATTCTCACACAGGGGCCATGCTAATCTCTGTAGTTCCAATTTTAGCATACGTGCTGCCAAAGTGAGCAACTATTCAGATTTTCTATTTCTTCTTGAGTTAGCTTCAGTCACAACTTTCTAGGAATTTGTCCACTTCAACTAAGTTATCTAATATTTTGTCACACAATTATTCATGGAATTATCTTACAATCATTTTTATTTCTGTAAGGTGAATAATAATCTCCCCTTTCATTCCTGCTTTTAGCAATCTGAGTCTTCTTTTTATCTCGATCAGTCTCACTAAGTTTGTCAATTTTGATGATCTTTTCAAATAAACCATCTTTGCTCTCATCTTTGTTATGTTCTTCCTTCTCCTTGCTTTCGGTTTTATTCTTGCTTTTCCTGGTGGCTTAAGGTGAAACAGTAGGTTAATGATTTCAGATCTGTCTTTTTTAATGTAGGTATTTACAGTTATAAATTTCCCCCAAGCCCTGCTATCACTGCAGTGTCTAATTTTTGGAATGCTGTGTTTTTATTTACATTTATCTCCAAGTTTTTTTTTAAGAGACAACGTCTTGCTTTGTCACCCAGGATGGAATGCAGTGGCGTGATCATAGTTCATTGCGGCCTCAAACTCCCAGGGTAAACAATCCTCCTGTCTCAGTCTCCCATGTAACTGGGGCCCTAAGGGCACACCTCTAGGCCTAATTTTTTTATTTTTAGTAGAGATGGGGTTTTGCCATGTTGACCAGGCTGGTCTCGAACTCTCAACCTCAAGTGATCTGCCCACCTCGGCCTCCCAAAGTGCTGGGATTACAGGTGACATGAGCCACCACATCTGGCCTATCTCCAAGTACGCCACCGCACCCAACTAATTATTGTATTTTTAGTAGAGATGGGGTTTTGCCATGTTGACCAGGCTGGTCTCAAACTTCCAACCTAAAGTGATCTGCCCATTTATGTATATAAGGGAGGTTGTCCTCTGTTTATTTTGTTTACCTGGAACTATCTTAATTTCTTTTTTTTTTTTTTTTTTGGTGACAGGATCTCGCTCTGTTCGCCCAGGCTGGAGTAGTGCAGTGGCACAATCTTGGCTCATTGCAACCTCCGCCTCCCAGGTTCAAGCAATTCTTGTGACTCAGCCTCCTGAGTAGCTGGAATTACAGGCGTGCGCCATCATGCCCGGCTAATTTTTGCATTTTTAGTAGAGACAGGGTTTCACCATGTTGGCCAGGCTGGTCCCGAACTCTCGACCTCAGATGATCTACCCACCTTCGTCTCCCAAAGTGCTGGGATTACAGGCGTGAGCCACCGTGCCCAGCCAATTTCTCTATTTTCAAAGGATAGTTTTGCTGGACACAGAATTCTCAACTGACAGTCTCTTTCAGAAACAGGATTTTCCCACTGAGCTAGCTCATATGATGGCAAGCTCAGTAAATGGGACAGGTCCGAGAGTGACATGCTCTGCAGCCGGGACTTGCTGAGGAGCTCCAGCCTTCATGCGTCCCCTCCACTGGCTGCTAGGCTGCTGGCTTTCCCAGCTACCATGGTAATAAGGCAGCTGGTTTCCATGGTTACGACGGAGCTCGGGAGAGGAGAATGGGAGGAGGTTGAGTTAGAGGTTCCACAGTTGTTCACAGATAAATGCTCCTGAGAGTGTCGCAACCTTTGGTTAATTTTGAGTTCCTACAGTTGATTTTGACCATTTTTGCCAGTGCTTTCACTGCTTTTATGAAGGACTGGATTACAGAGGCCTCACTCCACCATTCTGGCTAAGTGGCATTTCTGATGCAGACTCAAAGCTGTCACGAATAAAGAGTGTTTAGCACGCGTGCCTCTGTCGATTCTGTTTTCTAAACCTCCACACGTCACTCCTACCTTTCCACTCCAGATCCTCACCACTTCCTCTGGACCAAAGCAATTGATCTTTTCCTAACTGGCTTTCCTGCCTCTAAGCCTCATTAAAACCCATCCTCTATATCCAAAATGACCGTTCTTTTCCTTTTCTTTTCTAATTTTCTGCAGAGATAAGGCCTCACTAAGCTGCCCACACTGGTCTTGAACTCCTGAACTCAAGTGATTCTCCAGCTTTGGCCTCCCGAAGTGCTGGGATTACAGGCCTGAGCCACCTTGCCTGGCCTCAAAATGACTATTCCACTAGCAAAACAGAAATTGAGCCTGGGTGCATTGGCTCATGTCTGTAATCCCAGCACTTTGGGAGGCCGAGGCAGGCAGATTACTTGAGGTCAGGCGTTCAAGACCAGCCTGCCCAACATGGTGAAACCCCATTTCTACTAAAAATACAAAAATTAGCCGGGTGTGGTGGTGGACGCCTATAATACCAGCTACTTGGGAGGCTGAGGCAGGAGAATCACTTGAACCCAGGAGGTAGAGGTTGCAGGGAGCTGAGATCAATACCACTGCACTCCAGCCTGGGTGACAAGGGAGAGATTACATCTCAAAAAAATTTTTAAAAATTGAGTGTCATTCCCCTGCTTAAAATACTTAAACAGCCCACATCCTAGACAGGAGGTCCCTACCATCTGGTTTTGGCCTGCCTCTCCCACCTTGGTCTCCAGCCACATTCCCATGCCCCACTAGGCCCTACCCATGCTAGGAATCCCCCTCAATGTATTGCACGTGTCCTGCTGCTGCTCCTGCCTCTCTGCAGTGTGGCACACGGTACTGCCCACCTTTTCCAAACCATCCCCCACATCCCATCAGCCTAGCAAGACCAGAGCCAAGCATCACCCCTGCATTCCACGCCTGACCTCTCCTAAGCTGTTCACCCCTCACACCATTTACCATTCTGCATTACAAAGGCCTGAGCTACTCAAGGACAGTCAGTGTTTAGCATTCTAGTAAGAGCCATCATCTTTATAAAGCTCTATGAAAGGCCCTACTCCACCTGTCCCCCACCTCCATTCTCTCCTAACCTAACCCCTTACTGCCTTTCCGCCCAGGATTGCTGTCCTAAAGCCACATGGGCCTCCTGCTGTTTCTTCCGTGCAGCTGTCATCCTCCCCAACAAAGGCCTCTGCACTTATTACTACTCCCTCTGCCAAGACGCCCTCCCCACTGACTTCTACGTGTCCACTGCCTCACTAGTTCTGGGTCCTTGCTCAACTGCTGCCTTCACAGCAGGGCCAGCCCTGATCATTCTACTTAAAACTGAACACCTGTAGCCTCATTTACCCGACCATCTTCCCTCCTTATAATTTCTCTGTTGTGTTTATCATCTCCTAACATCCCACTAAACTCTGTTTTTCTTCTCAATCTCTATCCACTAGAATGTAAGCTCCATGTGAACATGGAGTTGTTTTACTCCCTGCCACATTCCCAGAATCCCGGGAAGTGCCTGGCATTGTAGCAGGCACTCAATAAATACTTGGTAAGAATAAATGCCCTGCAGACAGCAGGTACCCAATAATAGCACCACATCTGAGTACTCATAATGCACCAAAAACTGTCCCAAGAGCTTCTGAGCAATAGGGCTGGAAAACAACTAGCATTTCCTGAGCGACAGGATCACCAGAGATGCCATGTCAATCTCTACAGCATCCTCTCCTTCGGGGCCCCATCACATCCATCCTGACTGTCGACCTGTCCGCTTTTCCTCCAAACAAGTGCTCTCTTCTGGTCATTTCAGTTGCCACCTGCATCTCCAGTCGGGACTCTCGCAGCTTTCACCTTCCACTCCTCACCTCCAACCTACTTTCCACAAAGAAGCTGGCATCAAGGGAGGCGATCACCCCTCATCTTGTCTTATACCCAATTTCTGCTTCCAAAGAAGAAGTAAAAACTAAAAGGCAGAAATGAAATCCACGAGCACACAGCCCGGTGCCACACCCTGGGCCTGGTAGTTAAAGATCCACCCCAACCTAATCGGTTATGTTATCTATAGATTACAGACATTGTATAGAAAAGCACTGTGAAAATCCCTATCCTGTTCTGTTCCGTTCTAATTACCGGTGCCTGCAGCCCCAGTCACGTACCCCTGCTTACGCAATCGATCACGACCCTCTCACACGCACCCCCTTAAAGTTGTGAGCCCTTAAAAGGGACAGGAATTGCTCACTCAGGGAGCTCGGTTGTTGGAAGACGTGAGTTTTGCCAAAGCTGCCGGCTGAATAAAGCCCTTCCTTCTTTAACTGGGTGTCTGAGGGGTTTTGTCTGTGGCTTGTCCTGCTACAGCGTAATAGTCTCATATAATTACATCAGACCTGTCACTCACTCACTTTCCTTTGGCAGCTTCCTAGAAGGCACCTAGGATGAAATCAGACTCACGCCACAGCCTTCAAGGCCCAGCACGTCCTGGCCTCCCCCAGCAATCCGGCTTATACCAGCTCTTCTCCTTGCTCACTGAGTTCCGATGGTACAGCCTCTCAGGTCCTGAAATACAACAAGATCTCCACCACCTCAAGCCCTTCTCCCCTCCAGGCTGGGACAAGGCTGGTCCCAGGCAGCTTCAGGACCCAGGGGAAATGTCACTTCCACAGAGAGGTCTTTCAGGAACACCCAACCTAAGGGAGTCTCCTTTTATCATCCACCATGATAAACTGCCTCGGCATCACACAATATGACCACGTAATAAACCTGCACATGTACCCCGGAATCTAAAATAAAGGCTGAAATTATTTTTTAAAGCCATCAAAAAACACATGAGAAAAAACATTTCAGTTCAGGGTTTAAACAAATCTCTTGCAAAAGTCAAGTATTCAAACTCCACTGGACTGACCCATCATTACCAATGACAGATTCTACGACTAAACTACTGAGAGAAACGACAGAATCTACAGACTAAACTACTGAGAGAAACGACGGAATCTACGACTAAACTACCGAGAGAAACGACGGAATCTACGACTAAACTACCGAGAGAAACGACGGAATCTACGACTAAACTACTGAGAGAAACGACGGAATCTACAGACTAAAGTACTGACAGAAATGACGGACTCTACAGACTAAACTACCGAGAGAAACGACAGAATCTACGACTAAACTACTGAGAGAAACGATGGAATCTACCGACTAAACTACCGAGAGAAACGATGGAATCTACGACTAAACTACTGAGAGAAATGACAGAATCTACAGACTAAAGTACTGAGAAACGACGGAATCTACAGACTAAACTACCAAGAGAAACGACGGAATCTACGACTAAACTACTGAGAGAAATGACAGAATCTACAGACTAAAGTACTGAGAGAAACGACGGAATCTACCTACTAAACTACCGAGAGAAACAACAGAATCTACGACTAAACTACTGAGAGAAACGACAGAATCTACGACTAAACTACTGAGAGAAACGACAGAATCTACGACTAAACTACTGAGAGAAACGACGGAATCTACCGACTAAACTACCGAGAGAAACGACGGAATCTACCGACTAAACTACTGAGAGAAATGACGGAATCTACGACTAAACTACTGAGAGAAATGACGGAATCTACGACTAAACTACTGAGAGAAATGACAGAATCTACAGACTAAACTACTGAGAGAAATGACACAGTCTACTGACTAAACTACTGAGAGAAATTTCCATTTACTATATTCTATTACTAGCAATAAACAAAGGTCAGTCGGTCAAAGGCCCCACGCTTTTCCTTTGATTTCTGGGTTTCAGAGCACTACAGACTAATCCCATATGGAGGTTTGCAAAGAATACACTGCACCGTTCATTCCCTTGAACAGGGAACAAGGTCCTTCCTACTTGCTTACTTCAGATAAGGAATAAATGCCAAGTCACCATTCTATTTAAATGAATAGAATTTTAAATTCTATTTAAAATTCCACTTAGAAATACATGCCACACAAGCTCTCAGAACCACCTGCCCAAATTTGATTAGAAGTCAGGTATTACTACTTCAATAAGCATGAGAGTCCGGGCATGGAGGCTCATGCCTGCAATCCCAACACTTTGGGAGGCCAAGGTGGGCAGATCACTTGAAGTCAGGAGTTCAACACCAGCCTAGCCACATGGCAAAACCCCACGTCTCCTAAAAATACAAAAATTAGCCGGGCATGGTGGTACACGCCTGTAGTCCCGGCTACTCGGGAGGCTGAGGTGGGAGAATTGCTTGAACCCGGGAGGCAGAGGTTGCAGTGAGCCAAAATCACGCCACTGCACTCCAGCCTGGGCAACAGAGTGAGACTCCATCTCAAAAAAAAAAAAAAAAAAGAATAAGAAAGTGGCCAGATGCAGTGACTCATGCCTGTAACCCCAGCACTTTGGGAGGCTGAGGCAAGAGAATCACTTGAGGCCAGGAGTTCAGGACCAGCCTGGGCAACATAGTAAGACCCCATCTCTAAAAAAAATAAAAATTACATGAAGTCAAATTATTCCTCCCCAAGGCCTTCTCTCAGGCAGTGATAAACCAAGAGTATATCACGAGTCATAAATGGGGGCAGGGGCATGTGTGTAGAAACAATCAGTCATCAAGGACAACAGAGTGATCACAATCCTGGACACCGTCAAGCAACGGTCAAGCAGTAACTGCCTCAGCCATGGAGAGCAAGCTGCACTCCAGCTACCTGCAGGAGGGAAGACAAGTAAGAAGCAAATCGTCTCCAACAGAGACCCCGAAAAGGCTTGGGAATGAAAGGAACCTCAGGAGACCAACGTCAGGAGGATGGGCCTCAAGTCTGTACAGTGAGCAGCAGATGCCTTCCATGAGACCCTGTGGCCAGGCAGGCCCCTCGGCCTCCATCTCAGCAAAAGACAAGCTGGAAAAGTGAGAACACAGAAGCTCTGAGCCCCACTAAGTGTGAAGCAAGGGGCGCCGTGAGAGCAGCACAGCGCAGTGACAGGCTCCCCGAGGGTGAGATATCCCATCCCAGAACAATGGCAGCCAGACTCACAACACCCACCTGCTCACCAAGCAAGAGAAGAGAGTAGTGAGTCCTCTGGAAGAACTGAACTAGCATTCAGGCTCCCCCTCAGACCTCACCCTGCAGCGAAGGCTGCTGCCAAAGCCCTTCAGGTGAGCAGGTACCAGTAAACGTGGGTGGACAGCCACCGGCCACCAAGCACAAAGTGAGAGCTCAGAACCTCACGGCATGGGCCAGAGACTAAACAAACCCACACAAAAGGTATTCAAAGCAATGAGACAATGCACAGAAGGAAATGCCAAAGGAAACACCTTTACACAGATGAGATAAAACACAGCTTGAAGAAACAGATGCCACCAAAAAAGGGGCACTTGGGTCATAAGAAAGCTCTCAAGCTATAAAAGTGACAGCAGAAATTAAAAATGCAAAAGAAGGGCTACGAGACAAACTTGAGAGTTGTGGAAACAGAACACGAGAGACAGAAAGGCAGGAAAATCTTCACTAAGAGGTATAATTTTAACTATCACAGAGAAATACTGAGAAAAGAGAAAGTGAAATGAAACAGAAGAGGTTAGCAAAGAAATATAACAAGAATATTTTCCACTAGCAATGAAGGCATGAGTTTCTAGACTGAATAAGGCCACCAAATGCCACACTTGGGCACATCGTCTTAGAATTTCAGACACTGGCCGGCGCAGTGTCTCACAGCTATAATCCCAGCACATTGGGAAGCCAAGGCGGGAGGATCACTTAAGGTCAGGAGTTCAAGACCAGCCTGGTCAACATGGCAAAACCCCATCTCTACAAAAAAACACAAAAATTAGCTGGGCAGGTGGCACACGCCTGTAGTTCCAATTACTCAGGAGGCTGAGGCAGGAGAATTGCTTGGACCCGGGAGGCAGAGGTTACAGTGAGCTGCAATCGCGCCACTGCACTCCAGCCTGGGTGACAGAGCAAGACTCTGTCTCAAAAAAAAAAAAAAAAGGTAAGCAAAACAAAAGGCAATGGTTAACTCTTTAAAAAATTAAAAATTGAACCAAAAGTTGAACTGGTATTCTCCGCTGAGAACAGTATTTTCAGACATCAATCAAGTAAAATATTACACATATAGGAGTACAGGAGAAGAAAAACTTGAGTAAGAGTTAAAAGACTCATCTTCTATAGTAAGGCATCAATAAATAGGCCAGGCACAGTGGCTCATGCCCGTAATCCCAGCACTTTGGGAGGCCGAGGCAGGCAGATCGCTTGAGGTCAGGGGCTCAAGACCAGCCTGGTCAACACGGTGAAACCCCATCTCTACTAAAAATACAAAAAAGTAGCCAGGAGTGGCGGCAGGCGCCTGTAAGCCCAGCTACTCAAGAGGCTGAGGCAGGAGAATCACTTGAACCTAAGAGGCAGAGGTTGCAGTGACCCGAGATCCCACCACTGCACTCCAGTCTGGGCGACAAGAGCGAAACTCCGTCTCAAAAAGTCAGTAAGTAATGACTAAATGGGGGAAGAACCCCATAAATAGTAGGAACACGTAATTTAGACTTAACAAGCAATCATTTTTAAAGTAAATTTTTAAGAATAAACAGCTATAAAATGAAAATAATTGACTCGGGTTTAGAAATGTGGGCAAGGCGGCTGGGCGCGGTGGCTCACGCCTGTAATCCCAACACTTTGGGATGCCGAGGTGGGCGGATCATGAGGTCAGGAGATCAAGATCATCCCGGTAAACACAGTGAAACCCCATCTCTACTAAAAATACAAAAAAAATCAGCCAGGCATGGTGGCGGGTGCCTGCAGTCCCAGGTTCTCAGGAGGCTGAGGCAGGAGAATGGCATGAACCCAGGAGGTGGAGCTTGCAGTGAGCTGCAATCGCGCCACTGCACTCCAGCCTGGGCAACAGAGCGAGACTCCATCTCAAAAAAAAAAAAAAGAAAGAAAGAAATGTGGGCAAGGCAGGGACAATGTTTTATAATTAACTTCTTAAACTATATTCTTTTTTTTTTTTTTTTTTTTTTTTTTTT
>NW_016813565.1:213009-216909 GCF_001698545.2 Rhinopithecus bieti | reverse complement strand
TGCTTATTTCTTCCTACTGTGCATGTATGAAAAAAGGTTGGGGGGCGGGGGGTAGAACACTCCAAGATGCCTGGTCCAGGGTAGCTCTTCTTATCCGTGCCATGCAAGTCTCTGTCTGAGTATTTGTTTGTTTGTTTGTTTGTTTGTTTGTTTGTTTTTGAGACAGAGTCTCGCTCTGCTGCCAGGCTGGAGTGCAATGGTGCAATCTTGGCTCACTGCAACCTCCACCTCCTGGGTTCCAGCGATTCTCCCAAGTAGCTGGGACTACAGGTACCCGCCACCACACTCGGGGAATTTTTGTATTTTTACTAGAGACAGGGTTTCACCATATTGGCCAGGCTGGTCTCAAACTCCCGACCTTGTGATCCATCCACCTCCGCCTCCCAAAGTGCTAGGATTACAGGTGCGAGCCACCGCGCCTGGCCTTAAACTATATTCTTTAACCTTTTTAATCTTTTAAAACATTTAAGTAAGGACAAGCCTAGACAAGAAAAAATCACAAAAAAATGAATGCTATTGGGAAGACCTGCCCAGTTACTTCCTATTAACTAAAAATAAACATATCAACATTTTCATGGAGCAGACTAGAAGCAAAGGAGCCTGTAAAAACACACAAACATTTGAGAATACAGTCACATTGCATCGCAAGGAGAAAAAAGCATTACCTCATAAATGTTCTGGAACATATTTGGTAATCTATGTGAGGAATGATGGAGACCCATCTCACAAGAAAATAAACTACAAGGGGTTAACGGGATTAAAAATAAGTTGAAAAGCTTTAAAACCTCAGCATTGTAGAGGGGTTTGGTGGGGACTTCAGGCAACAGGAGAAGCCACAGGGAGGGTCGGTGCAGCCAAGGCAGCATCCGTAAGGAAAGGCCGGCCTTCCCGTGCGGCACCAGCCAGCACACAGGCGACCCAGGTGAGAGGCCCCAACAGAGCATCTGTCACCATCATAAAGTAACGAACGCCCCAGTGACTCCTCAAATACAAAGGGGCACAGAGAAGTCACAGGAAAGACAGACCAACACACATGCGTTTGTTTCTTGTTTTTAAATGAGACTGCTCCCTCCAGGCAGAAGCATAACCTGGCTGCCTGGTGCTCAAGGCAAACAGAGGCAGAAAGGTGGCGGGCAGGCATCTCGGGCAAACTGATGCAGTTCAAACTCCGGCTCTGCCTCTCGGGAGCTCCGTGACTTAGGCTAACTTACAACCTCTCTATGTCAGTTTCCTTATCTGTAAATAAGTACAGTCAGTCTCCAACTTGTGATGGTGCAACTTCACGATTTTTTGACTTTACAATGGCAGGAAAGCAATACGCATTTGGTAGAAATCGTACGTTAAGTACCCATACGATCACCTTGTTTTCCACTTTCAGTATAACATTCAATCAATTACATGAGATAGTCAATACTTTTTTATACACACGGTTTGTGTTAGATGGTTTTACCCAACCGTAAGCCAATGTGAATTTGCTGGTGTTGTTTTGAGACAAGGTCGTCTCATCCTGTCGCCCAGGCTGCACAATGGTGCAAACATGGCTCACTGCAGCCTCAACCTCCTGGGCTCAAGAGATCCTCCCACCTCAGCCTCCCAAAGTGCTGGAATTACAGGCACGAACCACCTTGCCTGGCCCCAAAAGTGAACTTTTAAAAGGTACCATTCGAAGTGTGCTTTGAGAAGATGGCAGAGATCTGACATGCGCCCACTGCCCTGAAGGCCTCTTTCTGGAGACTGACAATGGTGTTGCGCTGTGGTCAATGGTAAATAACAACAGGCCGGGCGTGGTGGCGCACACCTGTAGTCCCAGCACTCTGGGAGGCCGAGGCGGGCGGATCACCTAAAGTCGGGAGTTCAAGACCAGCCTGGCCGACATAGTGAAACCCCGTCTCTACTAAAGATCCAAAAAGTAGGCAGGCGTAGTGGTGGGCGCCTGTAATCCCAGCTACTTGGGAGGCTGAGGCAGGAGAATCACTTGAACCCAGAGGCAGAGGCTGCAGTGAGCTGAGATCACACCACTGCACTCCAGCTTGGGCAACAGAGACTCCATCTCAACAAATAAATAAATAAATATAAATACATTAAATACAAATAAGGGAAACTCCCTTGAGCAGAGGGAAGAGTCTCAGGAAAGAGGAGAAAAGAACCCCTGCTGGAGCACAGGGCCCAGCAGCCGGAGGAAAAACCACATCAAACAACGGCCTCAAGAAGCATTCAGAGAAGACACTGCCTCGAGTGAGGCAAAATTAGCCCCAGACTACAGATTGCGGTGGTGCAGACTTGCAGGAATCACACTGTTCCCAAAGAACTCAGTTTCATCCCAGAACCAAGCCCAAGAATATTACAAGAAACACAAAAATATTCTGCTCCTAGAAGGTGAAATTCACAATGTCAAGCATCTAATAATAAACCAGCCAGGCATGGTGGCTCACACCTGTAATTCTAGCACTTTGGGAGGCTGAGGCAGGTGGACCGCTCAAGCCTAGGAGTTCGTTATCAGGCTGGGCTACAAAGCAAAACCCTATTTCTACAAAAAAGTTTTTTAAAAATTAGCCAGGTGTGTGGTCCCAGCCACTCAAGAAGCTGAGGCAAGAGGGTCACCTGAGCCCAGGAAGTCAAGGCTGAAGTAAGCTATGATCGCACCATTGCACTCCGGCCTGGGCAATGGGAATGAGACCCTGTCAATAAATAACTAATTTATTTATTTAAAATATTAGCCAGGCGAGGTGGCACATCCTATAGTCCCAGTCACTCAAGAGGCTGAGGTGGGAGGACTGCTTGAGTCCTGGAAGTAGAGGCTGCAGTGAGCTATGATCACACCATTGCACTCCAGCCTAGGCAACAGCAAGACCTTATCTCTTTTTTAAAAAAAAAAAAAAAAAAGAACAGGCCAGGCGCGGTGGCTCACACCTGTAATTCCCAGCACTTTGGGAGACCAGACTGGCCAACATGGCGAAACCCCGTCTCTACTAAAAATACAAAACTGGACGGGCACAGTGGCTCATGCCTGTAATCCCAGAACTTTGAGAGGCCGAGGTGGGTGGACTGCTTGAGGTCAGGAGTTTGAGAACAGCCTGGCCAAAATGGTGAAACCCCCATCTCTACCTAATACAAAAATTAGCCAGCATGGTGGCATACACCTGTAATCCCAGCTACTCAGGAGGCTGAGGCAGGAGAATCACTTGAACCCAGGAGATGAAGGTTTCAGTGAGCCAAGATCATGCCACTGCACTTCAGCCTGGGAGACAGAGTGAGACTCCTTCTCAAAAAAAAAAAAAAAAAAAAAAAAAAAATACAAAACTTAGGCCAGGTGCGGCAGCTGACGCCTGTAATCCCAGCACTTTGGGACGCCAAGGCAGGTGGATTGCTTGAGGTCAGGAGTTCAAGAACAGCCTGGCCAACATGGTGAAACCCCATCTCTACCCAAATACAAAAATTAGCTGGGCATGGTGGTGCATGCCTGTAATCCCACCTACTAAGGAGGCTGAGCCAGGAGAACTGCTTGAACCCAGGAGGTGGAAGTTGTAGTGAGCCAAGATCGTGCCACTGCACTCTAGCCTGGGCGACACAGCGAGACTCCGTCTCAAAAAAAAAAAAAAAGACCAGGCACAGTGGCTCACGCCTATAATCCCAGCACTTTGGGAGACCAAAGCAGGTAGATCACTTGAGGTCAGGAGTTCAAGACTAGCCTGGCCAACATGGTGAAACTCCATCTCTACTAATAACACAAAAATTAGCCAGCTGTGGTGGTGCACTCATGTAATCCCAGCTACTCCAGAGGCTGAGGCTGGAGAATTGCTTGAACCCAGGAGACAGAGGCTGCAGTTAGCCAAGATCATGTCACTGCACTCCAGCCTGGGTGAGAGAACGACAGTCTGTCTCCAAAAAAAAAAAAAAAGA
>NW_016813565.1:203120-211884 GCF_001698545.2 Rhinopithecus bieti | reverse complement strand
GCGTCCTCTCTGGTCTCGGCTGCAGAAGCGAGATGACGAAGGGAACGTCATCGTTTGGAAAGCGTCGCAATAAGACGCACACATTGTGCCGCCGCTGTGGCTCTAAGGCCTACCACCTTCAGAAGTCGACCTGTGGCAAATGTGGCTACCCTGCCAAGCGCAAGAGAAAGTATAACTGGAGTGCCAAGGCTAAAAGACGAAATACCACCGGAACTGGTCGAATGAGGCACCTAAAAATTGTATACCGCAGATTCAGGCATGGATTCCGTGAAGGAACAACACCTAAACCCAAGAGGGCAGCTGTTGCAGCATCCAGTTCATCTTAAGAATGTCAGCGATTAGTCATGCAATAAATGTTCTGGTTTTAAAAAATAAAAGTGGAAAACAAAGGAGAGCAGAATCAGGATCTGACCCAAACCCCCAGCTAGAAGGGTTGTTTCTAAGAACGCACCCAGCAGGAGGTCTGCCGCTGGACCTGGAGTTTCCTGAGGTATGGGGTGGCGGGGCTAAGGGAGCTACACGGGGCAGAAAGAACCTAGCAGTGAAGTCAGGACTTGGGGACACACGGCAGCTGTGGGCACAGCACCCCTCCTAAAATCCTGCAGCGCCTACCAGCCCCTCAGCCCACCCCTGTACCCTGTGCTCCTGCCACCTTCCCAGCCTGCAGAAGCCTTGATACCCCCAACCATTCCCACACTCCAATCACCAGGTAAATGCTGGCTCCAAAAGGCAACAAATGTTTAAAATCAAGAATCAACTGAACAGAAGATACAAGTTCCCCTCTGCCAACAATGTTTCAGGAAAAAGCGTGCAAAGACGGCAGAAAGTGATGTCTGAATGCAGAAGGGTGGTTCCAAGCTCCCTGTGTCTCTCGGGTCATCCCCGCTCCTGAGGTGCCCACAAGTCACTGGAACTCGCCTCTCCCGCCCTGGTGCTGGGCATCTCACTGCCTCACACTCTTCTTGATCCTCTTCCCAATGCAAGTCTCCAGGGCACTATTTTAAAACAGGGCTGCTTCCTACTCACATGTTATTTCTTCTGTGCGTCTTGCCCAGACCCTTACAACCCTGTCCCAAGCAAAGAGCTCATCTCACCACACAGCTTCAGCCCCCACTTCTACATGGGAACACCCACCTCAACCTGTCCCGCTCACCCAGAAATTCTCTCGTGACAAAACTGCACGTACTGCTTTTCAAGACGTTTCAACCAGCTCAACTTTCAAGCCAAAGTCAGGAAGGTTCTGAAGAAGGAACATGCTGCCAGAATCAGCAAATGTGGTTTCATAATCTGAGACATCATGTGGCCTGGTAAAAACTGTTCATTTCTGGGGTTTTGTTTGTTTTTTGTTTTTGAGACAGTCTTACTTTGTCACCCTGGCTATAGTGCAGTGGCACGATCTTGGCTCACTGCAACCTCCACCTCCCAGATTCAAGCGATTCTCCTGCCTCAGCCTCCCAAGTAGCTGGGATTACAGGCACGTGCCACCACACCTGGCTAATTTTGTATTTTTAGTAGATATGTGTTTTTCCATGTTGGTCAGGCTGGTCTCAAACTTCTGACCCCAGGAGATCCAACTGCCTCGGCCTCCCAAAGTGCTGCGATTACAAGCGTGAGCCACAGCACCCGGCCTATTTGACTATTTAAGAGCCAAGGAAATGCCATTTAATCCTTCAATGACAGCCTTTCCAGGAACTCTTCGACTACAAAATCCTGACACAGATTGTTACCAAAAGTAACAGAGTGTAAGTCATTTTAAGAGGAAAGAGAAGTAATAGTATCTGGCACAAAATATGTTCATCACCAGGACACTTCAACTTGTCATAAAAGAAAGTGATCCCGACCTTCAGAGGAGCCAGAAGGAAAACACTGCGAAGAGAACCAGGGTGTCCCAGAAGCAGTGACCACCAACCTTGGCAAGAAAAATCCAACCTGAGCAAAGACTTCCTTCCTCCTCGCCACAGCCACCATGACACACTTCCTACACTGGTTTCTATAGAACACAAATTATGCAGAAGCATGCAAAAGAAGACATGCAAGAAGAGCATTCTTTTCTAAAAGTCAGCACTTTTTAGGAATGTACAGTCAAAAGGACAAAATGAGCTTTTAACTGTGAAGGTTATTTAAGAAATGCAAAAGCAGACTGACCAACTCTGATTCTGATCCTCACTCCCATGCACGAAAATCAGTACAGCTTTATGTTTTTTACACTGAAGTTTAAGCAGAGTTTAAAATTTAGTGTTCAGTTTCTCCATATCTAATTTATGATTCCATAACTGGAATTCCATGAACAAATAAAATCTTTTTAACTTTAGTCACACTGAAACACAATTCAAAGGTATCTAATTTCAAGAAAGTTAACAGAAATGGCTGGGCACAGTGGCTCACGCCTGTAATCCCAGCACTTTGGGAGGTCAAGGCAGGCGGATCACTTGAGGCCAGGAGTTTGAGACCAGCCTGACCAACTTGGTGAAACCACATCTCCACAAAAATTAGCTGGGCGTGGTGGCAGGCACCTGTAGTCCCAGCTACTCAGGAGGCTGAGGCACAAGAATCACTTGAACCTGGGAGGCGGAAGCTGCAGTGAGCCAAGATCACACTGCTGCACTCCAGCCTGGGTGACAGAGCGAGACTCTGTCTCAAAAAAAAAAAAAAGAAAAGAAATGGAAGGGACCGAGTTTTATGCCAACCACAGTGAGCAGAGCACTGATAATTATTCTAATTCATCGTTAAACCTGCAGCAAAACTGCACCACTTTCTTCAAGACCATGGAAGTTCATTTTTGCCATCTTGCTAATAACATCTCTCCATCTGTTTCCCCTTCATGTGAAGACCTGGGTGGATTAAAGAAAACGCCTCCAAGCACTTGCACCACACCAGCACCACATGCAGAGAAATAAAAACGGTCATTTCCTGCCTGAAGTTGTGTTCCTGGCAAACTGACCCGGGCTCACAAGGATTATCACTTCTTCCCTTTCCTCACAGTCCTGATTGTTTGGCAGTCAATTCTCAGAGCCTGACAACATTTTCAGCAGTGTTGTGCCTCTCCAACAACATTCTAGTGTCAGCATGTCAACAGCAATGCATAAAGACATGCATTAACTAAGTTAGATATGACTCTCCTCTGCAGATATGTCATTTGTGAAAATACAAACGAAAGTTCCAAAATAACTGAATAAATAGCAAATAACTATTGTCTTGTTTTCCCAATTTCAGCAGTTATTTTGTTTTCTTGGTATCTTCTGCTCAAATACAATGCCAATCAATGCACCAGCCTGAATGGACCTCGATGGGACTGCACTGACAGAAAAAAAAAGCCAGCCTCAAAAGATCACGTATGATGTGATTCCATTTATATGACATCCTTGAGATCACAAAATTACAGAGATGGAGATCAGATTAGTCTCAGGAGTGTGGCTATAAAGGGTAGCTTTGTGATGATGGTACAGTTCTGTATCTTGAGTGAGATGGGGGTCACACAAAGCTACAGGTGCTAAAACTGTATAGAACCACATACACACACACGTGCACGTAGATCTAATGAAATCTGAATAACCCTAGCGGTGTGTACCAGCGTCCGTTTCCTTGTGTTGAAAATGTCCTATAGTTATGCAAGATGTCCACATTAAGAAAGGTAGGGCGCCAGGCACAGTGGCTCACGCCTATAATCCCAGCACTTTGGGAGGCCAAGGTGGGTGGATCATAAGGTCAGGAGTTCAAGACCAGCCTGAACAACATGGTGAAACTCCGTCTCTACTAAAAATACAAAATTTAGCCGGGTGTGTTGACATACGCCTGTAATCCCAGCTACTCAAAAGGCTGAGGCAGGAGAATCACTTGAACCCAGGAGACAGAGGTTGCAGTGAGCTGAGATCACGCCACTGCACCCCAGCCTAGGCAACAGAGCAAGACTCCGTCCCAAAAAAAAAAAAAAAAGAAAGAAAGAAAGGTACAGTGAAGAATGCCAGGGATCTCCCTGTCCATTTTCTGCAACTTCCTGTAAAGCTGTAATTATTTCAAACTAAAGATTCTAAAACTGGGACTAAATAAAAGGACTAGGATTTTTTAATGCCAATTTAAAAAAAAAAAGAAACAGTTTATTAACTCTCACACGCTGAACTCATACTGAGAAAATGCAGGGTCGCTGGGTTGAAGTCAATCAGAAAGGATGAAGTTAATTTTAGGAGACATTAAGTTAGTTCACTACCTGAGCCACAAAAGCTACAACTTTGAGGGGCAGAGCTTGACACAAGGCCCCTTTTCAAATCCCAGAGCATGTTCATTGCTGCCTCTGCTAAGAGGAGTAACGCCCCAAGCCAGTCTGCTGGGAGTGGGTTACTTGAAGTGAAAATACAGCATCCTTAGTTCATGTGTCCATGTGCTCCCTGTCCACTCCCTCAGATACTTGGCACAGGGCTTTTTTTTTTTTTTTTTTTTTGAGACGGAGTCTCACTCTGTCACCCAGGCTGGAGCGCAATGGCACGATCTTGGCTCACTGCAAGCTCCACCTCCTGGGTTCAAGCGATTCTTCCGCCTCAGCCTCCCGAGTAGCTGGGACTATAGGCGCCCACCAGCTAATGTTTCCATTTTTGTGGAAAAGGGGTTTCACCACGTTGCCTAGGCTGGTCTTGAACTCCTGACCTCAGGTGATCTGCCCACCTCAGCCTCCCAAAGTGCTGGGATTACAGGTGTGAGCCACCGTGCCCGGCTGGCACTGGGTCTTGAAGGAGAGAAACTTTTTTTTGAGGCAGGGTCTCAGGGTCTCAATCTGTTGCTCAGGCTGCCCCGGCTGGAGTGCAGTGGCGCAATCCTAGCTCACTGCAGCCTCAACCTCCAGGGCTCAGACAATGCTCTCACCTCAGTCCACTGAGTAACTGGGACCACAGGGGCGTGCCACCACGCCTGGCTAATTCTTTTTTCTCTTTTGTAAAGATAGGGGTCTCACTATATTGCCCAGGCTAAGGGAGGAAAACTTAAGAAACTAGTCAGAAAGATGCAAATTTGGAGCTGAAACAGGCTTTAACGATATTTCAGCTCAAAATCCGCCCCTTCAACTGTCAGCTGAGGAAACTGAGGCTCTGTGGCTAGTGGCCTCCACTCATGCAGCTTTAATGATATCTCAGCTCTAAATCCACCCCTTCAACTGTCCACTGTGGAAACTGAGGCTCCATGGCCAGTGTGCAGCTGCTCTAAGAGGCAGAGGCAGGGTCAAGAGCCTTGGCTGTCAGCTCAGAGTCCTCTTTCCACAGGGCCCGACGACTCCTATCATTCACCCTCACGAGAGGAAAACTGCACACAAAATCAGAGCTGGCCAGGGAAAGGGGAATCGGGGACGCCTCTGCCTGGGACATGGAGCTCAGGTTCAGATGAGCTCAAACCCCGGCTGGCCCTCCAATCCCATAGCCAGGCACCAGCTCACTTTAATTAATTCAATACATATATACATTAATTATTTGCTATTCCTCAAATACCTTGGTCTGCTGCCTGAATTGCCCATTGGACAAAACCAGTCCAAGAATCACCCTCCATGTGAGGTCTTCTCTGGCTCACTCATCTACCCATTCGCTGGGTACATCTCGCATGCCAGACGCTCACCATGAGGAGAGCAGCAGCCATAATGTGATGAGCGAGACAGGGTGCCCACCTTGTAGAGCCCACCCTAGAGGGCAGCGGGGGAGATGGAGCCGCACGGGTGAAAAACAGCACCACAAGCTGAAGCCACTGCCCAGAAGGAGAACAGTGAGCACTGCAGCTGATGAGAGGCCATCCAACAGCAACGTCGGAAAGAGGATTCTGAGAAGGCGGCCGTATTAAAGAGACCTGGCTCCCCCAGCTAGGACGAAGCACCCCTTCTTCTACTAGCTCCTTCAGGGGAGGGGCTGTCTTATTCATCAGGATACATGAGTGGTTCTCCACGGAGGACAACTTTGCCCTAAGAGGACATTTGTCAATGCCTGGAGACATTCTTTCTTACCAAAACAGAGGCATATGGTGCTGCTATAAACATCCTACAAGGTACTGAACAGCCCCCACAACAAAGGGTGATCCAGCCCCAAATGTCAGCTCTGCTGAGTTGAAGAAAGTCTGCTCTATACAGTCAAGTATTTATAGAGTACAGCAGCTTTCCCATATCCACAGGAATACGTTCCAAGGCCCTCAGTGGGTGCCTGAAACTTCATATAATACTAAATCCTATACAAGCTGCTTTTTTCGCACACATACCTAGGAAAAAGTTGAACTTACAGATTAGGCACAATAAGAGATTAGCAGCAGCCAATAATAAAAGAGAACTGTAATGATATCCTGTAATAAAAGTTACATGGCCGGGCGCAGTGGCTCAAACCTGTAATCCCAGCACTTTGGGAGGCCGAGACGGGCGGATCACGAGGTCAGGAGATCGAGACCATCCTGGCTAACACGGTGAAACCCCGTCTCTACTAAAAAATACAAAAAACTAGCCGGGCGAGGTGGCGGGCGCCTGTAGTCCCAGCTACTCAGGAGGCTGAGGCAGGAGAATGGCGTGAACCCGGAAGGCAGAGCTTGCAGTGAGCTGAGATCTGGCCAGTGCACTCCAGCCTGGGCGACAGAGCGAGACTCCGTCTCAAAAAAAAATAAAATAAAATAAAATAAAAGTTACATGAATGTGGTCTCTTTAAATATTTCATTGTACTGTGCTCACCTATTTTCAGATCACAGGTGACCAGAGGTAACTAAAACCTCAGAAGGTGAAACCACAAATAAGGGAGGACGGCTGTACTGCGCTCCCTGTGGTAGGTGCCATCCTGTCAAACGCAGGCCCTCGCACAGACAATATATCTAACAAGTGGGTGACTTGTTGTCTAAGGAAATGCCTTCCAATCCCATCGTCCTGCCTAACACAATTTTCCTCAAAAATGGAAGGACAGACATCGCAGCTAACTTAAGGGTGCTCAGCCTTTGTCCAAGGAGTCCCCTTAACAAATAATACACACACTTAGTTTTACAAAATGCATGTTAGTCTCATTACGTAACAAAGCAAGAGAAAAAACCCTACTCGTAAAAGTGCTGATCTGAGGCTTTTTTTTTTAGCCTTTTTTTTTTTTTTTTTTTTTTTTTTTTGAGAAAGGTCTCACTCTGTCACCCAGGCTGGAGTACGGTGGCATGATCTCAGCTCACTGCAGCCTTGACCTGCTGGGCTCAAGTGATCTTGTCTCAGCCTCCCAAGTAGCTGGGACTATAGGTGTGTACACCAACACGCCCGGCTAATTTTCATGGTTTTTGTAGAGACAGGGTCTCACCACACTGCCCAGGCTGGTCTCAAACTTCTGAGCTCAAAAGATCCACCTGCCTCGGCCTCCCAAAGTGCTGGGACTACAGGTGTGAGCCACTGCAGGCAGCTCTATGTTTTGTTTTTTTTTTTTTAACAAAGTAGGGGAAAGGTTAGATGGACTTCTACCCTTAACACAGAGTGTGGGAGAATGACCATCCTCCTGATCCTCCACCCAGTCTAAGGAGATGAGAATTCAAAGGGAAGATCACAAAAATTCCTCAAAATATACACTAAAAATTATGAGGGTGCAGTGGCTCACGCCAGTAAACCCAGCACTTTGGGAGGCCAAGGTAGGTGGATCACTTGAGCTCGGGAGTTCGAGACCAGCCTGGGCAACACGGCGAGACCCCCATCTCTACAAAAAAAACACGAAAATCAGCCAGGCATGGGTGGTGCACGCTTGTAGTCCCAGCGACTCTGGAGGCTGAGGAGGTAGGATCACTTGAGCTGGGAGGTTGGGTGGGCCGTGATGGCACTACTGTGCTCCAGCCTGGGCGCCAGAGCAAGATCCTGTCTCAAAAAAAACAAAAACAAAAAATCATGAAGTCAACTATTTGCTGGATAACAAGGAAAAAAATGAACACACCAGACAGGAAATCGGCTTTGTTTCAAGAGGAGGTTCTGCACACCAAAGTCAAATTAATTTGTGGACCGGTGCACCCACCCTGCCACCCTGCACATCCTTCTAACAGGCCAAGCCTTCCTGGCTTGTTTCACGATTTGGTGTGGATTTTTTCCACCCCGAGGGGACACGCATGGGGTTGAGAACGAGGTCTGTGATTGGAGCAGCAGGCAGCGAGGCCGTCCCACACCCCGACTGCTGACTGCCTGCTAGTGTCCAGATTCCCTCCGGGAATGAGTCATTTTAATCGTCGTGGGTGAGATCTAATCAGGGGATAATAAGCCGCCAGAACCCAGCTCACAAAGCTGTTTCCTAGGAAGACACCGATTTCCAGATTTCTGCTCCCAAAGCTAAAATCCACGCCGTTTTGGAAAATGCTGGGTTAAACGCTCCAGTACTAGAAAGACCGAGGTGACATCATCCTGGGGGGGGCGTCTTGGCCTGGAACCCCCTTGGGGGTGCCGCAGCCCCCCGCGCGGACCAGCAAACGGGAGTGGAGATGTGAATGAAGGACCGTACCCCAAACCCCCAGACCCTGCACCCCTAAACCCTGTACCCCCTACCCCGCACCCCAGACCCAGGGCCCCGTTCTGCATCCTGGCCCGCACCTCCAGACCCGATACCCCAAGACCCTGAGCGCAGTCCGCACCCCCAAACTCTGGACCCCCACCCCGCACCCTGGTCCGCACTCCCAGACCCGGTACCCCAAGACCCCGAGCGCCGCCCGCACTCTCAGGCCCCGGGCCCCGCCCGCATCGCAGCCTGCACCCCCGCCTCGAGCCCCCGCCCCGGGCCTCCGCTCCCAGACCCTGTCTCCGCCTGCGGCCCCGGCCACA
>NW_016813565.1:198932-202398 GCF_001698545.2 Rhinopithecus bieti | reverse complement strand
GGGGTCGCGTCCCGGGCCGCGCCCCGTTGGCGCTGCCGCCCGCGTCCCCCACGGGAAGGGCGTGGATCCGGGCGGGAACTCGCGTGAGCAGGGCGGCCGCCGCCTTCACTGTTGGTGGTCACTGCAAAAGAGGCGGCCACGCAGGCACACGCGGGCAGCCTCGCCCTAGGCGTCGGTCCCCCTAGATTGCCCCGAGCAGGTCCGCGTTTTCCTACTTGGAAGAAACAACCTGTGAGCGCTGGGCGGCGGAGGGGCTCCGCTGCCAGGGCCTTGTTTGTCCGGGGTGGGCCGGGGCAGGGAGGGCGGCGCCAGGATTGGAAGCTGGGGCTCTGGGCGAAGGGGTCACAGCCTCGGGGACAGCCTTTGGCGAGGAAACCCTCCCCCAGCCCCGTATCCTGAGACTGTGGGGCTGAGCCGCCCCTTCTGCCGCCCTGAGCGGCCAGGGCCACATCTCTTGCGGTCCCCGAGCTGGGGGCGAGGCGGGCCCCGTGCCCGACCCAACCCAGCGTCTGTGTGGCAGTCCAGGTGTCCCCACCACATCACCTGGGCCTGCAGAGAAACAACCGCCCACCCCACCCCAGTGATGGCGGCCGGGGGCTGCAGCTCACTACCGCATCCAGTCCCTCGGCGCCAGGACTTTTTGCCACTGTTGCCAGCGCCCCCTCTGCTCCCCAGCCCTCTGCACCGCTGCAAGCTGGAGGCCTAGGGATCCCCCGTGGACGCAGTGGGAGGGAGGACCTTCTGGGCCAGGCTGCACAGCTCTGGGCCTAGGCCAGGAAGAGACCCCAGGGCGTGTGGAAGCAGATGGCCCTGCCTCGCTCTCCTTCCCAGAGCCAGATGGCTTTGAAGAGGAAGCTCCCTCCTCCTGGAGTGGGGGGATCTGGACCCTGTACCTGGAACTGGCCCAGACCCACCAGCCAGGACTTTGTCCCCACCCTGGCTCACTTCCACAGCCCCAGATGAGAGCTTAGCCCTGGTGGAGCCCGGCTAGGAGGTGGGGGCAGGACCCATGCCCCCGCCCCAATGAACCAGGTGCCACACCCAGGCTCTGGGCCTCCAGAACTCCTGGGGAAAATCAAGATCTGTGAGAGACCCCAGTCGGTGTCAGGCAACCAAGTTCATCACTTTCCAAGACAGAGTCACGGAGCTGACCCGGCAGAGGCCTTCCTGGAGGAGGGTACGCCCCTCCGGGGTTCCCATCCCCTCCCAGTGCTACCTCCTGGCAGAGAAAGTGGTCCCGGGGCCGTTCATTCTTCAGCTGCTCCCTTCCACCACCAAGCTTCCCTCCCCATTCCTGATGACAAATAGAGGCCATTCTGGACACAAGAGCGACTTGTGCCATGTGAGGGGTCCTGGGCTGCTCTCCGGGACAGTCCCAGGAGTCACGAGGACCGTCCACTAACACACATGGGCAGAGTGTGTGCTCTGGGCGCCAGGAGACTGGCGTGCCTAATCCAAGCTCCCATTGGCAGTGGCAGTGCAGAAGACCGAGACAAGCAGACCACTGTGCCCCCCCCGCCCCCCGCCAGCAGCCACTCACAGAGCAGGGCACTGTGGGGCTGCAGGGGCTGCCCACAGGAGGGCTTGGGCCTGGCAGGCGTCCCCCTCTGCCCGCTCGGAAGACTCCACAGTGCCAACTCTGGGACTCCCACAGACGTCCTCCCGTCCATGCAAGAGTGTTGAGGGGTCCCAGAGGGCCCGACGTGCAGCCATGCAAAAGAACCCCCACCTCCTTCCAGTGCTGTTGCCCTTGCAGACACACAAGCCCTCCAAATCATTTACTCCAGTCCCAGCCTTGGGCCTGAGTCTGTGTGGACCTCCCTGATCACTGCCACTCCTCGGCTAGCAAGAGGCCAGCTTCGGGAGCGTGCAGTGCTAGGAAACAGTTTCTTCTTTTTATTTTCTTTTTTCTTTATTTATTTTTTGTAGTGATGGCATTTCGCCGTGGTGCCCAAGCCGGTCTTGAACTCCTGTAATCCCAGCATTCCGCCTGCCTGTGTCTCTCAAAGTGCTGGGATTACAGGTGTGAGCCACCATGCCTGGCGTGTTTATTTGTTTATGTTTAATTTTATTTTTCTTCTTAATTTTTTTTTTTTTTTTTGAGACAGAGTCTCGCTCTGTCGCCCAGGCTGGAGTGCAGTGGCGTGATCTTGGCTCACTGCAAGCTCTGCCTCCTTGGTTCACGCCATTCTCCTGCCTCAGCCTCCCGAGTAGCTGAGACTACAGGTGCCTGCCACTACACCCAGCTAATTTTTTGGTATTTTTGGTAGAGATGGGGTTTCACCATGTTAGCCAGGAGGGTCTCGATCTCCTGACCTTGTGATCCGCTCGTCTCGGCCTCCCAAAGTGCTGAGATTACAGGCGTAAACCACCATGCCCAGCCTATTTATATTTAATTTTAGAGACAGGGTCTCTCCCTTTGTCTCCCAGGCTGGAGTGCAGTGGTGCAATCATGAATCACTACAGCCTCGACCTTCTGGGCTCAAACCATCCTCCTGCCTTGGCTCCCAAAGTGCTGAGACTGCAGGTGCATGCCACCACACCTGGCTAAGTTTGTGATTTTTTGTGGAGATGGGGCTCACTAGACCAGCCCAGGCTGGTCTTGAACTCCTGGGCTCAAGCAAGCCTCCCACCTTGGCTTCCCAAAGTGCTAAGATTACAGGCCACTGTGCCCAGCCTCAGTTTCTTTCTTTTTTTTTTTTTTTTCCCTCAAGACAGAGTCTTGCTCTGTTGCCCAGGCTGGAGTGCAATGGCATAATCTCAGCTCACTGCAACCTCCGCCTCTCGGCTTCTTTGTGGGGAAGCCAGGGTCCGCAGATGCAAGCCCGACGTGTGCATCATGAAGGGAAACAGGCCGGGCCTCCGAGCTGAGGTGTGAAGGTGCTGTGTCACTGCAGTGGGGTTCCCCAACAGACAGCCGCTGCAGCGTTAGCTGACCATGCCCTGGGTCCTACCCAGACCTGAACCTGTCCGTTTTACAAATGACCCAGTTTCCTTCTCATCATCTCTGGTGTGTGTTGCAGACAACGACCCTTCCAGAAGAGGGGCTGGCAGCCTGTTGCATGTACAGCTGGGCCCTGGGCACTCACGGGAGTTCAGGCAGTGAGGTGGCATGCTCAGACCCCGTGGCCCCCCATGATCATCTGAGCACCTACGGTCCCCAGAACTGACATGCTCAGGGAAGGCTGTGAGAACTGACTATCCCCTGCCATGGAAGGGTGGGAGGCATGAGGGGAGCATTCTGGAACTCTGTGGTGGGTGGGTGCTTCAGGTATAGCCAGCCCACTCGAAGGAGAGGATGAGCTCAGGCTCCTGAGTGCTCATCGTGGGGAGGGTGGGAGCCGCCACGACCGCACATCTTTCTCACCACCGCAAAGCCGAGGGAATGCAAAGCCATTCACAGCTGGGCCCAGACAGCAGCAAAGCAGCCGTGAGGGTGGGAGGTGCAGCCCCGCCCCCCCCCCTT
>NW_016813565.1:195050-198713 GCF_001698545.2 Rhinopithecus bieti | reverse complement strand
CCCGCAGACGTCTGGCAGGAGAGCTGGAGTGCTGTGCGGGACCCAGAGAACTGGCATGGGGTCCATTCGGTGACCTGGGACCCTAAGCCCCACTTCCCAAGAGCCCCTGCCCAACTCGGCCCTCGATCCTGGGAGAGTCAGGCCCCAACACATCCACACCCACAATCGCACCCGAGGGGGAAGACCGGGCACCTGTGATTGGCGGGAAGCTGAGTTTCTGTCAACAAAACCCCACAGAACACGTGTAGGATGGGTTCCTAGAGACAGGCCCCGGGCAACAGCTGGGTCCCTTGCGGCACCCACAATGTCTGGATCAACTGAGCTGGCCTGGCAGCCCAGGGTCCCTCTGGCTGCTGCTGGGCCAAATTCCTGGAAGCTACAGGCAGGGCGGCCCCTAAAACATGGTTACAAAGCCAGAAATCCCTGGACATAATGCAGAGAAAGGGGTTCAGTGGACTCAGTGACTGAACCTGCCCAGCCTCTCCTTAGGAGACCCTTCCTGCCAAAGGCTTGGAAATGTGTCACTTGCACAGGGCCAGCACCTTCACAGGCTCTCAGGGCCGTCCTCTGAGGCTGTGGGGGTGCAGCCACATCAGTGGGCCCCTTGCTCTCAAAGGAGAAGAGCAGCTGGAGGTGACCAAGGCCAAGGAGGCCAGACACCTCACTAGGCAGCAGGGTGATGACATCATCAAGGTCTGTCCCAAGCAGCCTCTGGCGGGGGATACCTGCTCAGGGGACCCTTGGGCCAACAGAGGGGCAGCCCCCTAAGCTCCTGCATAAGATGTATGGTCAAGGCCAGGGACAGTGGCTCACACCTGTAAACCCAGCACTTTGGGAGGCTGAGGCAGGGGGATCACGGGGTCAGGAGTTCAAGACCAGGCTGGCCAACATGGTGAAACCCAGTCTCTACTAAAAATACAAAAAATTAGCTGGGCGTGGTGGCGAGCACCTATAGTCCCAGCTACTCGGGAGGCTGAGGCAGGAGAATGGCGTGAACTGGGGAGGCAGAGCTTGCAGTGAGCCGAGATCGTGCCACTGCACTCCAGCCTGGGCGACAGAGCGAGACTCCGTCTCAAAAAATATATAAAATAAAATAAAAATAAAAATAAAAAATTAGAAGGGCATGGTGGTGCATGCCTGTAGTCCCAGCTACTTGGGAGGTTGAGGCAGGATAATTGCTTAAACCAGGCAGGCAGAGGTTGCAGTGAGCCAAGATTGCACCACTGCACTCGTCTGGGTGACAGAGCGAGAGTCCGTCTCCAAAAAAAAAATTGGCTGGGTAAGGTGGTGCATGCCTGTAGTCCCAGCTACCCAGGAGGCTGAGGCAGGAGAATCACTTGAACCCAGGAGACGGAGGTTGTAGCCTGGGCAACACAGCGAAACTCTATCTCAAAAACAAACTAACAGGCAATTCAGCCTTGCGACAGAGTGAGACTCCGTCTCAAAAAAAAAAAAAAAAAAAGGCTGGGCACGGTGACTCACACCTGTAATCCCAGTGCTTTGGGAGGCCAAAGCAGACAGATCACGAGGTCAGGAGATCGAGACCATCCTGGCTAAAACAGTGAAATCCCGTCTCTACTAAAAATACAAAAAATTAGCCAGGCACAGTGGTGAGCGCCTGTAGTCCCAGCTACTCGGGAGGCTGAGGCAGGAAAATGGTGTGAACCCAGAAGGCGGAGGTTGCAGTGAGCCGAGATCGTGCCACTGCACTCCAGCCTGGGTGACAGAGCAAGACTCCATCTCAAAAAAAAAAAAAGAACAAAACAACAACAAACAAATAGCTCCCTGACCATCACCTGATGGTCGACTGACTTTCCTGGTTGGAAGCGGGGAGCGGGGGAGCGGGGGAGCCCCCTCCCACCCCATTAATGTCTGACTGGCTACCTACTGTAACAGGAAGGCGACGCGGAAATCCTGAGAGCCCCTTCCTAACCCAAGGGGTAGACCAGTGAAGTGGCTGATGACTAGTGACACCCTCAGAGGGTCTGATGGGACGGGCCAGGGTGTACAGCCTGAGTGCTGGGGATTTTAAGAGCATGCAAGGCAGTTCTGAGGTGTGACCCATTTTGCCAGCCTGACTATCCCGCGCTGGACTTCCACACCATCAGACACCAACCACACCGTGTGGATGCACAGCACACACCCGTTCTGCTCCAATGCCCAGCCAGCCTGGCAGCAAAGTGGGGTTGGGGGACTGTCACGAACCTCTGTAGCTTCACTCACTGGTGATGCCAAGGGAAGCCACTGTCCTGGCCATTTCTCCCACAGCAGCAAATCGCATCAGCCCAGGACCATGCCTTGACCTCTCAAAGTGCTGGGATTACAGGTGTGAGCTACTGCGCCTGGCCCAGCTCTGGGAATTCTAACGTTAAAAGGAAGAGTGAAGGAATATAAGCTAAGAAAAAACCCACAGCTGGCCAGGCGTGGTGGCTGACACCTGTGATCCCAGCACTTTGGGAGGCCAAGGCAGGTGGATCACTTGAGGTCAGGAGTTTGAGACCAGCCTAGCCAACATAGTGAAACCCTATGTCTACTAAAAATATGAAAATTAGCCGGGCATGGTGGTGGGCACCTGTAATACCAGCTATTGGTAGGCTGAGGCACCAGAATTGCTTGAATCCTGGAGGTGGAGGTTGCAGTGAGCCAAAATCACACCACCACACTCCAGCCTGAGTGACATGAGTGAGACTCTCAAAAAAAAAAAGAAGGAAAAAACCCACAGTTTCTGGCACTCCAAATATACAGAGAGTGTCAGCACTGCTGATTGCTTCAGCCTGGCAGGGATGGCAGGACACCTTTATTACCTCCCTGCAGAGCTGAGCTCTCTGCTGGTTTATTCCCAGGGACTCAGTTGTCACATGACTACCCAACGAGCAGGAAGCAGCACGTACTCTGTGTGCTCTGCAGACCTGCACACACGCTGCAAGGCAGAGACTGCGAGTCCACCACTGCCACCACTGCCGCTGGGTCTCCCCTCCTTCTACAGTAGCTGATCTCCTGACTTGGTGGGCGTGTGGCCACCCAGAATCAAGACTACATTTCCCAGCCTCCTTTGCAGCTAGGCATTGCCTGGTGACAACAGAATATGCAGGGAGATTGTATCTGGGACTGCCCTGCAGCGTCCCATAGCCTGGGCAGCTGGAACCACAGACATTTGTCTTCCCATAGTCCTGGAGGCTGGAAATCCAAGATCCAGATGTCCACCAGGCCTGCTCTTCCTGAGGCCTCTCTCCCTGGCTTTACGGATACCATCTTCTCCCTGGGTCTGCACAGGGTGCTCCTCTGTGTCCTCATCTCCTCTTTTTTTCTGAGATGGAGTTTTGCTCTTGTCCCCCAGGCTGGAGGACAATGGCGTGATCTTAGCTCACTGTAACCTCTGCCTCCCAGGTTCAAGTGATTCTCCAGCCTCAGCCTCCTGAGTAGCTGGGATTACAGGCACGCACCACCACATCCAGCTAATTTTTTTTTTTTTTTAATTTTTAGTAGAGCTGTGGTTTCTTTTTTTTGAGATGGAGTCTTGCTGTGTCGCCCACGCTGGAGTGCAGCAGCGCAATCTCGGCTCACAGCAAGCTCCGCTTCCCAGGTTCATGCCATTCTCCTGCCTCGACCTCCCAAATGGCTGGGACTACAGGTGCCTGCCAACACGCCCGGCTGATTTTCTGT
>NW_016813565.1:169425-191512 GCF_001698545.2 Rhinopithecus bieti | reverse complement strand
AAACCCAGGAGGCGGAGCTTGCAGTGAGCTGAGATCCGGCCACTGCACTCCAGCCTGGGCGACAGAGCGAGGCTCCGTCTCAAAAAAATAAAAAAGACGGAGTCTCACTCTGTTGCACAGGCTGGAGTGCAGTGACAAGACCTTGGCTCACCGCAACCTCTGCCTCCTGAGTTCAAGCGATTCTCCTGCCTCAGCCTCCCGAGTAGCTGGGACTACAGGCGTGTGCCACCACGCCCAGCTAATTTTGTATTTTAGTAGAGATGGGTTTTTGCCATGTTAGCCAGGCTGGTCTTGAACTCCTGACCTCAAGTAATCCACCCGCCTTGGCCTCCCAAAGTGCTGGGATTACAGGCGTGAGCCACTGTGCCCAACCTTCCCTCTCTTCTTACAAGGACCTCTGTCAATGGATTTAGGGCCCACCCTATATCCAGAATGATCTCATCCCAAGACCCTCACCCTGGTTACCTCTGCAGAGATCCTATTTCTATTTGTTGTTGTTGTTTGAGACAAGAGTCTCACTCCGTCTCCCAGGCTGGAGTGCAGTGTCGCAATCTCAGCCCACTGCAGCCTCCACCTCCCAAGTTCAAGGGATTCTCCTGCATCAGCCTCTGGAGTAGCTGGGACTACAGGTGCATGCCACCATGCCTGGCTAATTTTTGTATTTTTAGTAGAGATGGGGTCTCACCATGTTGGCCAGGCTTGGTCTTGAACGCCTGACCTCAGGTGATCCACCTGCCTCAGCTTCCCAAAGTGCTGGGATTACAGGTGTGAGCCGCTGTGCCCGGCTGAGATCCTATTTCTAGATACAGTTGCACGGTTGCATTCATGGGTATGGGGGCGAGGACTTAGAGAAGCTTTCGGGGGCCACCATTCAACCCACCACCATGGAGAAATGCTACCTCTTGACCTCATCAAGGCCAGGCAGCCGGCCCCTCCCCTTTGCTTTCAGATTTTTTTTTTTTTTTTTTTTTTTTTTGAGACAGGGTCTGGCTCTGTCACCTGGGCAGGAGTGCAGTGGCGTGATCACAGCTCCCTGCAACCTTCACTTCCCTGGGCTCAGATGACCCTCCCACACAGCATCCCGAGGAGCTAGGACTATAGATACGCACCACCACGACCAACTAATCTATAAATGTTTTTGTAGAGGCGAGGTTTCACCACGCTGTCCAGGCTGGTCTCAAACTCCTGAGGCTCAAGCAATCTGCCCGTCCTAGCCTCCCAAAATGTGAGCCGCCACACGCGGCCAGCTTGCGGTACTTTAAGTTGGCTGTGTGACAGACAGAAGCATGAAACCCACGATGATGCCATGACGCACAGCCCTTTGCAAAAGGCAAATACACACAGCTAGGGCCATGTACCACCACATATGCCTGCCTCGGGGCTCAGCATCAGCCCGGCAGCCAACCAGACACCTACACGCAACTGTCACTGGCAAGTGCTGACCAGGCCAACAGCGGCCCACACGTGGGACACAGACAGAGATCTGCTGTGCTGGCTCTGGCACTGGATCCAGAAGCTTCCGCCGGGCATGAGTGTGCCACTTCTCCCTCCTGCTGGCCCTGGATTTGCTTATCCCAGCACCCAGAGAGGATGTCTCCATCCACGGGTGGGGAGGGCTCGGCAGCAACGAGTGCTGGTGTGTGTCCTTCTCTTCCTGGGCTTCCGGCCTCTAAACTGGAATGTTTCAAGGCCTAGGAGTGACAGGACGTGGTCAGCAATAGTGGCCCAGGTCCTGCCCTCTGGGTGACCCAGGCCAAGGTCTCCTAGTTAGAACAGGACAGAGTCACGAGGCTGCCACTGTCGAGAAGGGCCCTGCCTATGCTGACTCCGCAAATGAGGAGTCGCCCAGAGCTGCCTGCGACCCCACCCGGGAGCACTGGCCAACCCGGGGAAGTCGAAAACCCAGCCCCAAAGACCTCACAGCCACCAGGCACCTCCAACAACCAGGTGTGAGTAATTTTTTTTTTTTTTTTTTTTTTGAGACAGGGTCCTGTCTGTCGCCCAGGCTGGAGTGCAGCAGTGCAATCACGGCTCACTGCAGCCTTGATCTCCTGGGCTCAAGTGATCAGCTTCCCAGAGCGCTGGGATTACAGGCGTGAACCACCACTCTCAGCCTTCCAGTGCTTTTGAGAATGTCTCTGAGAGGTATCCTCAGGCTGGGGACCCAGGAACATGCCAGGTAAGGCATGGGGTCTCCCAAAGCAGGAGCCAGGGATCCAGTCGGTAGCAAAAACACTCATTTCTACAGGCCTTAGGCCTCCTCACCCCACCGGGCTGCCCCTGCCCTCCTCTGTCCCCCCATGCCCACTGCAGACAAGCCGTGGGCAAGCAGGAGGGCTTCAGGGCAGGTCAGACCTGGGCCTACAGGGCAGAGCCTGGACCTCCGCCAGAGCACCCCACACCCACCCCTGGTAGGGAGGGTTGGGAATGGGGACTGAGGGCTGGTTTAGTGCCTGGGCAAGGTGGTTATGCTTGGATTTACATTACATTTCAACAGTTAGGATTTGATTTATTAAAATTTAATTTCAATACATTGAAGTTATAAATTCAAAACCCAATTTATTAACCTGTTAAGTTCAATTTTACAAACCCCTATTATTCCCTTTGTAAGCCTAGAAGACTTTATAGTCATTTTTTTTTTTTTTTTGGGACATGGAGTCTTGCTCTGTCACCCAGGCTGGAGTGCAATGGCGCAATCTCAGCTCACTGCAACCTCCACCTCCCAGGTTCAAGCAATTCTCCTACCTCAGCCTCTCAAGTAGCTGGGATTACAGGTGCACACCACCATGCCCGATTAATTTTTTTGTATTTTTAGTAGCGAGTGGGGTTTCACCATGTTGCCCAGACTGGTCTTGAACTCCTGAGCTCAGGTAATCCGCAATCAAGTGATCCACCTGCCTTGGCCTCCCAAAATGCTGGCGTTACAGGCAGGTGCCACTGTGCCCGGCTTTTTTTTTTTTTTTTTTTTTTTTAAAACAGAGTCTCACTGTGTTGCCCAGGCTGGAGTGCAGTGGCTCAACCTCGGCTCATTGCATTCTCTACCTTCCCGGTTCAAGCGATTCTCACACCTCAGCCTCCCAAGTAGCTATGACTATAGGTGCCTATCACCAAGCCCAGCTAATTTTTTGTATTTTAGTAGAGATGTTGCCCAGGCTGGTTTTGAACTCCTGAGCTCAGGCAATCCGCCCACCTTGGCCTCCCGAAGTGCTGGGATTATAGGTTTGAGCAATCCCGCCCGGCCTGTGGCCACTTTAAAGGGGCTTCTGCATAATATTCGGTCCCATCTACAAACTCAAGCAATTTTCAACATTTCAAACAATTTATAAATGAAGTCTCTTTTCACTCCTTTTTGTATGCTTTAGGTTTTTTTGCATGCTTTAGGTTGTCTGAATTGACAACAGAATCTTGGGTGCTTCAGTAACTCATGCATTGGCGTGGTGAGGTGGCTCATGTCTATAATTCCAGCATTTGGGGAGGCCGAGGCAGGAGGATTGCTTAAGCCTAGAAGGTGGAGGCTGCAGTGAACCATGATCCACTGCACTCCAGCCTGAGTGACAGAGTGAAACCCTGTTTCATTGTAATACTGTTTTTGGGGGGGGGGGTGATTTTCCTGCCTTGGCCTCCCAAAGCATTGGGATTACAGGGGTCAGCCACTGCACCCAGCTAAAAACTCATACAACGTGGTAAACTGCAAGTTATCTTAGATGTTCCAAAAACATGAAATACGAAATGTGTTCAAGTTTCACTTAATACATGAATGCTAACACTTTGGTTCTGATTCTCTTAAATCTTGGTATGTCTCATTCAACATCTTCCTGAGGCTAAAAGATGGGTGCCCACCTAAAGAAGTCCGTTTTCAATCCAGGTACACAGGGCCCATTGGCACAAACTATGCAGTTTGGGAGGCGGACCACTTTGTGCTGGCAACTGACAAGACTACCCCAGGAACCCGACACGGTGGGAGCTCTGCAGAGGGGCCTAGCTCTGGGCTTCCTATCCTCCCATCTGCGGGCCCCATCTGCTCTTGGGGTCTGTAGTTCTGGCCCAGAGTGAACCCTAAGTAGATTCTGCAATTCTTTCTTTTTTTTTTGAGGCTGAGTCTTACTTTATCACCCAGGCTGGAGTGCAGAGTGATCTCTGCTCACTGCAACCTCCGCCTCCCAGGTTCAAGTAATTCTCCTGCCTCAGCCTCCCCAGTAGCTGAGATTACAGGCGTGCGCCACCACACCTGACTAATTTTTGTATTTTTAGTAGAGACAGGGTTTCACCATGTTAGCCAGGCTGGTCTGGAACTCCTGACCTCAAGTGATCCACCCGCCTTGGCCTCCCAAAGTGCTGGGATTAAAGGCGGTGGCTCCCGATCGATTCTGCAATTCTTTAGCGCCAAAGACCTCTTACTTCAATGTGATCCTAAAATGGCTAAGCGCCTTTCCTAAGACAAGTTGCATGGCCTCCTTAGCATTGCGGGGACTACGCATATGTCCCTGAGGACACTGCCATAGCTTACTGGGACCCTTTCCAGAGCTCTGCCGACTTTAGGTCTTCACCCCCAAAGGTCAGGTGTCAGGCCACCATCCAAGCCGTTTGCTGAGAGCTAGTGCTGAGCTGGGTGAAAGCCCACAGCTGGTGGGGGACGTGCCTCGCACTGCATGCTGCTCCCAGCCCCTTCTAGGAAAGGCTTGGGCGTCAGCTGGCAGAAAATACCGGGAAGGGAAAGAAGGAAACGTGACTAGAAAGAAAGAACAAAGCTTAGTTTAAGGAGAAAGCTCCCAAGCAGCAGAAATGGGGAAGCAGCCGTGCAGGGTGTCTCGGAGCCCACGCGCGGCCCGGGAACGGCAGAGTGGGGCAGGGTGGGGCCCGGCCGCGCGGTTTTCTGCAGGAAACTGCGCTGGGAACGGCTAGGGCTGGGTGTGGCGGTCGGACAGCCTGTGCCGCGTAGAATGCGCGGTTACCGAAAGTGCTGGCCACGCGCGCGTTCATCCAAGCACGAGGGGCTGAGTCGGGAACTCGGTTTGCCTCCAGGGGCTCCGGCTTGTGCAATGTGCAAGGCGGGGCTGCGGACCGAGAGAGCGCGCGTTTCGGGCCGTCCCCGCTGGAGACTGCGTCGTGGGCGCCATCGGCCTGGGGATGGAGATGGCCCACCCAGGCGGCGGTGCGGCCGGAGTTGGCGGGGACTCCGGGTCCCGGGAGGAGTGTGCCGGGGCGGAGCCCACCGCGGGGTTCTCCCGGCACCGCCCAGCAGGGCAGAGGCCCTGGAGCCCGAGGCCCCGTGCGGCCCCACGCCGAGGGCACCAGGCCTGCCCAGGAGCCGTGGCGCTGGGAACCTAGTGCCCCCTGGGCCGGGAACCTGGGAGCCGGCTCCGGCTCCAGCGCGAGCACTAGAGGAGTTTCAGGTGAACGCCCCTGGCCCGGGGTCCGGCCCCGCCCCGGCCCGTCCCCAGTCCCGGCCCAGCCCCTCTCCGTCCCAGCATGCCGTGCGCGACGGCGGCGCGCGGGCGCCTGGGGCGGGACTTCCGGCGCGCTGGAGCGTCTTCCGGCTGTGAGTGTGTGGCCGTCAGGCCTCCCTGACATGCAGGTGAGCCCCGCGGCGGCCGGCATCTGCTTCTCCTCCTTGCACGGCCTCAGTTTCCCTTTCGTGAAGTGGGCGCGCCGGGCAGCGAGGTTCGGCCCCGGTCGGGACGGGCATGGGGCCGCGGGCGACGCCGCGCGGGCGCGTGAGAGAGAGCGTGTGAGGGGGCGTGTGAGAGGGTGTGAGAGCGAGGGTGAGCGAGGGTGAGAGAAGGTTGCTGTGAGTGCGAGGGTGAGCGAGGCGGGGGTGGAGGGCGAGTGTGGACGCGGGCGCGTGTCGGGGGAACCGCGAGTGGGAGGTGGAGCGCGTGCGCTAGGGCGAGCGAGCCTGAGAGCGAGGCGCGCTGGGTGGAAGGGGCCTGACTGCGCAGACAAGGGATGTGGCCGGCGGGTGAGGAGTGTGTGAGCGCGCGGCTCGTGTGGCAAAGTGGTGGCCATTGGGTCCCCAGGACCCCCGGGGGAGCAGAGGCGGGAGGGCTCCAGGCGGGCTGCCCTCCCATTGAGGGGTACGCGGTCCCCGCGAAAGGCGGGCGCATCACACCGGATCCCACCCTTGGTTCAGCCCCAGACCTTGACGCTTCCATTAGACTGTCGGAATTGGAGGGTGACCCGCCCGCCCGTCCGCCCCGACTTCCTGTGCTCAAGTCATCTCTCAGCCTCCTAGCCACTTGGGACCACAGGTGTGCGCCAGCGCACCCAGCTAAGAATTTTTTTTTTTTTTTAAGACAAAGTCTCACCCTGTCGCCCAGGCTGGAGTGCAGTGGTGCGATCTCGGCTCACTGCAACCTCCGCTTCTGGGTTTAAGGGATTCTTCTGCCTCAGCCTCCCGAGTAGCTAGGAGTACAGGCGCACACCACTGCACCCAGCTAATTTTTTAATTCTGTTTTAGAGATTGGGTTTCACCATGTTGGCCAGGCTGGTCTTGAACTCCTGATGCGGTGATCCGCCCGGCAGAAAAATATTTTTTGTAGAGACCAGGTCTTGCTTTGTTGCCAAAACCAGTCAAGAACTCTTGGCCTCCCAAAGTGCTAGGATCACAGGCCGGAGCCACCATACACCAGTTCTTCAAAACACAACAGAACAGGAGTTGTCAGTGTGTCCATCACAGAATGGAGTTAGCTCTGATTGGCTGCTGTCGCTTTACACGTGTGCACACATGACATACACGTGTGCTGGGCTGTGATGTAAAGTGCATTTCTTACTGCTGGTCTCCATGAAAAGCATTGGAAAGCCCCTGCTGTGACTCCCATCCTTTCCATCACCACCACCGAGGAGGTCCTGGGCCTACGGACTGGGAGTGCAGGAAAGTGGGAGCAGTAGCTCTCCACCTTAGCTTGTTACAGAATGGTTTTTGGGACCACTTTGGATGACCAGGGTCGGGGCCTGTGCCTCTTCATAACACACCACATTCCCTTTGTGTGCGGAGCCGTTCTGCCCAAGGGAAGGTCGTTGGCATTTGGGGAAAAAACACGTTTTGATGCAGGAACAAAGTGTGTGCGAGCCTGGGAGTCTGTGTTACGTGAAGAGCATGATGGAGAGTGTCCTCACAGGCCTCAGAGCAGAGCGGCCGGTGAGCAGTGGGGAGCCGGGGAGGTACCAAAGCCCAGACAAGGACCTGGTTGCAGTGTGAGCATCCCTCACACATCACACACACCATCTCCCTGGGGCCGTTGTCTGGAAAGTTCCATGGCAAGTCAGAGAAGCAGCCCAGCATTTGTGAGCAGCCTGTATCCGAGCACCTCATCGCTGAGCTGGCGAGCTGAGTGTGAGTGGACAGGGGCAGTACCGGCCCTGGCCTTGTGCTCAGTCAGGTTCTCCTAGTGCCCCCTCTGCTGGACACATGCTGACAGGACTGTCTTCCTCTTCCACACTTTCCTCTTCCTTCCCTGAAGTGTGAAATCACAGGTTGGGGGGCAGGGAGGTCATAGGCAGAGGGGCCTCTAGGTGGGTGGACAGTGGCCCTGTTTCAAATCTGCAGGACGGCAGGTAGGGGCAGAGACCCAGCCCCATAGTGGTTGGTCATTTGGTACCTGAGTGTGCCCTCAAATTACTCCTGAGCCAGTCTCCTGGAGAACCACCCATTTGGTTTTTCGTTCCTTTCCTTCGTCCCTGACCCAGATTTCCACCCAGAAGACAGAGAAGGAGCCAGTGGTCATGGAATGGGCTGGGGTCAAAGACTGGGTGCCTGGGAACTGAGGCAGCCGCCGTTGCAGCCTGGCCAGGCAAGTAATTCTGGGCCGTCTTCCCTGTGTCGTGGCCAGAACCCTCCCCCTCCTTCCCTGGGGCTGTTGCTGACTCAGACCAAGCCTCAGCTGCAGCAGAAAGATAGTGGGGCTAGGGGCAGGTGACAGCAGGCTGCTGCCCTTGGTTGTGATTCTGGGATGTGTCACTGAGGAGAAGGGCTGGAGAGGTTGGGCGTTGGGGCACAGGGTGGTGATTTGTGCCTGGGCCTTCTTATTCCCTCTGCACAGCCCTCGGAACTGCCGTGGCTGTTGAAGCACTCACTGCTTTGCCTGTGGCTCCATGTACTGGGTGCTGCTGTGCTTGCCCTGTGAATTCCCTTCCTGACTCCCCGTAAGCGTGCAGGTCAGGCTGTCTCGTGGCTCCCTGCCTCCTAGGTGGGGGAGCTTCACTGGTCGACCTTGCTCTAGGACCGCGTTCTTCCCACGCAGGTGTGTTGTGGGTGTATTGGGTACCAAAGCATGCAAAATCCCTGCCCAGGGGCAGCCACAGTCCCCTCAGTCTGCACCAGGAGCACCAGTCTCACCCAGGGAAGAGACAGGGCAAAGTGGGACAGTGTGTGCCTCTGCACAAGGAAGCGGGTCAAGGGGACGGTTTCAGAGGGAGTGAAAACAGGTTCCTGGCCGGGAAGTCTTTTGAGTAGGAGGGTAGGCACTGTGGTAGGCCTGGCTCTGGCAGCATCTTCTGACAGGTGCACCTGCCTGGCTGGGCTTCCCGGAGCCTCTTGGGCCTGAGCTCCCATATCCTCAGGACCCTGTGACCTGAGGGGAAGGCCATGTGCCCACTTGCTGGGTAGTGGGTTGGGCTGAGCTCCCCACCTTTCAGGTCTCTGTCTCTGCCCAGGCTGTGTGGGCCCCTCAGCTGGTCTAGAGGGATCTGTGCTGCCAGAGCTGTGAAACTAGCCAAGAACTTCTTCTCAGCAGTGTCCCGAAGCTTCATGAAGGACTAACAGCCCGGCTGGGCTGTGGTAGTTGTTCAGCTCCCCCTGCCGCCGCCCCCAACCCCAGTGAAAGATGGGAAGTAGGATCACTTTTTTTTTTTTTCGAGACGGCGCCATCTCGGCTCACTGCAAGCTCCGCCTCCCAGATTCACACCATTCTCCTGCCTCAGCCTCTAGAGTAGCTGAGACTACAGGCGCCCGCCACCATGCCCGACTAATTTTTTGTATTTTTAGTAGAGATGGAGTTTCACCATGTTAGCCAGGATCGTCTCGATCTCTTGACCTTGTGATCTGCCTGTCTCGGCCTCCCAGAGTGCTGGGATTACAGGCGTGAGCCACAGCGCCCAGCCAGAAAATAGAATCACATTTGTTGGTGGTCCGTAGAACCTAAAAGTAAACAGTATAATAAAAGTTTAGTGCAGGAAGACCAGAAGATACAGATAAAGCAGAAGAGAAGAAACAGAATGACCGGTAATTCCAGATAGCCTGCTCGTTTATTTTTTGTTTTGTTTCTTTTTTTTTGAGATGGAGTTTTTGCTCCTGTTTCCCAGACTCGAGTGCAGTTGCGCGATCTTGGCTCACCGCAACCTCTGCCTCCTGGGTTCAAGTGATTATCCTGTCTCAGCCTCCTGAGTAGCTGGGATTACAGGCATGCACCACCACACCCGGCTAATTTTGTATTTTTAGTAGAGACGGGGTTTCTCCATGTTGGTCAGGCTGGTCTCGAACTCCCGACCTCAGGGGATCCACTCGCCTTGGCCTCCCAAAGTGGTGGGTTTACAGGCATGAGCCCCCGCTCTTGGGTTACTTTTTTGTTTTGTTTCTTAAGCTTCCACCTTAAGGGCACATCATTTGATTTTTAGCACCCCTCCCTACATGCTTTCTCTGTGGGACTGCACTGTGTCAGTGCTGCTTTGTAGTGTCTTCATTGACTGGCACGTCACAAGCATGGCCGTGCCTGTCTGTGTTCCAGCATCTGGGAAAGCCAGGTCCATGAACATCCTCATGTTTTCTACATACGTGGAAAATCCCCCATGGCTGGGCATGGTGGCTCATTTTGGGAGGCAGGCGGATCACTGGAGGCCAGGAGCTCGAGACCATTCTGGCCAACAAGGCAAAACCCCATCTCTACTAAAAATATAAAAACTAGCCAGATGTGGTGGCACACGCCTGTAATCCCAGCTACTCGGGAGGCTGAGGTATGAGAATCACTTGAACCTAGGACGTGGAGGTTGCAGTGAGCCGAGATCATGCCACTGCACTCCAGCCTGGAAGACAGAGCGAGACTCCATCTCAAAAGAAAAAAAAAGAAAAAGAAAGAAATTCCCCCAGTGTGGAATTTGTGAAAGAAAGGAAATGCATGTTGGAAAAAGAAAAAACAAAAATAAGTAAAAAAGGAAGTACATGTTGCAAAGTATATTCATGACCAGATTGTCATCAAAAAAGCTTTTTCTTTTTTGTAGTTTTTTTTGTAGTTTTTTTTTTTTTAGTAGAGACGGGGTTTCACCGTGTTAGCCAGGATGGTCTCGATCTCCTGACCTCGTGATCCGCCCGTCTTGGCCTCCCAAAAAAGCTTTTTCAACTTGAATTTCCACTAACAGCTCAGCAGAGTCACTGTTGTCCAGCTCCTGTGATAGCATCACTGTTTCCACTTCTTCACAGAGCGTGTGGAGATGTCGTCTTATTTCAGGGTTTGTTCGGTTCTTTGTCACTAATCAGGCTAAGCTGCTCATTTCTGGGGCTCTGGGTGTCTCTGTGTTATGCCTCTTTTCATCTGATTTTTTTTTCTTTTTTCTTTTTTTGAGACGGAGTCTCGCTCTGTCGCCCGGGCTGGAGTGCAGTGGCCGGATCTCAGCTCACTGCAAGCTCCGCCTCCCGTGTTTACACCATTCTCCTGCCTCAGCCTCCCGAGTAGCTGGGACTACAGGCGCCACCACCTCGCCCGGCTAATTTTTTGTACTTTTTAGTAGAGATGGGGTTTCACCGTGTTAGCCAGGATGGTCTCAATCTCCTGACATCGTGATCCTCCCATCTCGGCCTCCCGAAGTGCTGGGATTACAGGCTTGAGCCACCACGCCCGGCTTCATCTGATATTTTTATAGTGGGACATTTTTTTGGCGGGGATGGAGTCTCACTCTGTCACCCAGGCTGGAGTGCAGTGGCAAGATCTTGGCTCACCACAACCTCCGCCTCCCAGGTTCAAGAATTCTCTTGCCTCAGCCTCCTGGGTAGCTGGAATTGCGGTGCCCACCACCACGCTTGGCTAAATTTTGTATTTTAATAGAGGTGAGGTTTCACCACATTGGCCGGGCTGGTCTCTACCTCCTGACCTCAGGTGATCCGCCCACCTCAGACTCCCAAAATGCTGGGATTACAGGTGTGAGCCACTGCGCCCGGCTGTGGGACTTTTTTTTTTTTTTTTTTTTTCAGTTGGAGTCTTGCTATGTCACCACCCTGGAGTGCAGTAGCGCAATCTTGGCTCACTGCAACCTCCTCCTCCCAGGTTCAAGTGATTCTCCTGCCTCAGCCTCCTGAGTAGCTCGGACTACAGGCGTGCACCACCACACCTGGCTAATTTTTTGTATCTTAGTAGAGACAGGGTTTCACGTTGTTGGCCAGGATGGCCTTGATCTCCTGACCTCATGATCCGCCCGCCTTGGCGTCCCGAAGTGCTGGGATTACAGGCTTGAGTCATCGCGCCCAGCCGGGACATTTTTTATTCAAGTGCCTTTTCTTGATTTGTGAGATTTATTTGCATGTTATGAGTAGATTATGGGTAGAAAACTATTGTCAAGTATGTTCCAAATATTCTTTGGTTTATTATTTGTCTTCACATTTCCTTCTTTATTTCCTGAATGAAAGTCTTACATTTGTATGTAGTTCTACTCCAGTGGTGTTTTCTTTCCTCATCTGTCCCGTTGCTCATAGAGCTGGAAAAGCCTTCTCTACCCTGACATTGCATAAATGGGTACCTGTATTTTCTCTTAGTACTTATGTGGCATCACCACCATCGTCGTCATTATCGTAGGCTTCTCTGAGTCTACGATTTTTTTCTTTTCTTTTCTTTTCTTTTTTCTGAGATGGAGTCTTGCTCTGCCCCCAGGCTGGAGTGCAGTGGCGTGATCTTGGCTCACTGCAACCTCTGCCTCCTGGGTTCAAGCAATTCTCTTGCCTCAGCCTCCCAAGTAGCTGGGACTACAGGTGCACACCACCACACCCAGCTAATTTTTGTATTTTTAGTAGAGGTGGGGTTTCACCATGTTGGTTAGGCTGATCACGAATTCCTGACCTCAGGTGATCCGCCTGCCTCAGCCTCCCAAAGTGTTGGGATTACAGGCATGAGCCATTGCACCCGGCCCAAATATTTAATTTTTGCAGGATCTCACTATGTTACCCAGGCTGGTCTCGAACTCCTGGGCTCAAGTAATCTTCCCACGTCAGTCTCCCAAAGTGTTGGAATTACAGGTGTGAGCCACGACATGGCCCAGCTTGTGACTTCATTATTTTACACTTAAGCCCTACCATGGTTTGGCTTTCTTTGGGTTTGAAGGAGGAGGTGGGGACCAATGCTCTCCTAGATGGCTAGTGGTGGTCAGGGCGGCCTTGGACTGTGAGGGGAGGGCTCTGTGGCTGATGGTGAGGAAGCTCTTTTCTGGGTGTCTAGGAGGAACTGGTGGCTCAGTCAGGAGGCCCAGGAGTACTGGAGAATGGACTCTGGCCACCAGGGCTGGTCCAGGGCAAGGCTGTGTCCCAGTGGCCAAGGCCTCGCCCAGTGCCATGAGGACCCAGGCCCTATTAGGAGAAAGTGGTCCCCTCAGCAAAGGGGTTGCCCATGTGCTGCCTGTCTCTACTGGTTGTTTGAATGTGCTCTGCTCTCCCTGCAGCCCTCTGGACCCCGAGGTTGGACCCTCCTGTGACATACCTACCATGCGGACACTCTTCAACCTCCTCTGGCTTGCTCTGGCCTGCAGCCCTGTTCATACTACGCTGTCAAAGTCAGATGCCAAAAAAGCCGCCTCAAAGACGCTGCTGGAGAAGGTAGGGGTGGCCTGGGAACTTGAGGCAACTGTCCTGGCTGAGGGCTGATCCATCATCCTCTTCTCCTTTCTGTCCACTGGGGCCTGTGAGTCAGGAGGCTCGAGGGGCTTGGCTCCTCACAAAGGTACCTGATGAGCCTGCAGCTGGTGGGCGGCCTGTGTGGTTCTGGTGCTCTGGCCAGTCAGTGCCTCTGAGTGAGCAGCCTCTGGAGCCAAGTTTTGAGGGTAGGGTGCCTCCCCACTCACCCACATGGGGCTTGTTTTATGTGCCAGTTGCCAATTTCCGTCCTCCACCTCTTGCTTATATCACCTGCATATTCATCTTGCCGTCTGTGTCATGGCCTTGAGCTGTGTTTGCCTCATGCTTTTTGGGGTGTTCCCCTGGGATGGCCCTGGGATTGCATGTTCAAGGTGTAAACTCATAGAACCACCCTTCAGTCCTAGCAGTCCCCATGCCGCTGGCTAGACCCTGCCACAGGACGGTTCCTGTGACCTAGTCCTGGATTGGCAGATGCTCTCTGTGCTGTCTGGGGGCAAATAAACTATGCAGTGGAAATCTCTCTCTCACGGAGCCTCTTGGGGCGAGGTCAAGGGAAGGCTGAGCCAGGCCTCAGAGTGTGGACAGAAGAGACGAGTTGATAACTGGATGGAAGGTTTCCAGGAGCAGAGGTGGAGTAGGGGGAGGTGTGACATGGCAGGAAAAGACTCTCATTGGCAGGGGTGGTGGCAGGCAGTGGTTGGCCAGCAGGGTTGCATTGGTGGGGGCGGTGGCAGGCAGTGGTTGGCCAGCATGGTGGCGTGTGCCTGGCATGTTCTTTTTTTTTTTTGAGATGAAGTTTCGCTCTTGTTGCCCAGGCTGGAGTGCAGTGGCACGATCTTGGCTCACTGCAACCTCTGCCACCCAGGTTCAAGCAATTCTCCTGTCTCAGCCTCCCGAGTAGCTGGGATTACAGGCGACTGCCACCATGCCTGGCTAATTTTTGCATATTTAGTAGTGATGGAGTTTCACCATGTTGACCAGGCTGGTCTCCAACTCCTGACCTCAGGTGATCCACCTGCCTCAGCCTCCCAAAGTTCTGGGATTACAGGTGTGAGCCACCGCACCCAGCCCACCTGGCATGTTCTTGTCCAGCAAAGTGTGTGGCCCTGGAGTGCCCAGATGGGTATAAAGTGGCCAGAGCTGGTGCAAGACTATCCACCCTCACATGCAAGGAGGGAGCCACCATAGCTGTCTGGCTGCCTGCGTGCCTTCCGGCTCGGAGCAAGGGTGGGAAAGGCCCTGTACAGTCGGCCAGTGTCTGTTGATAGCCAGAGCCCTTCTGAATTGAATTGCCTGCTGTGGTCTCGATCCTCTACGTGCAGCGTCTCCAGGTCAGCAGCACTGTGTTGATCCAGAGACTCGGCTGCTGGCTGAATGGAAAGGGCTTGCTGGGTGGGGTTTTGTGTTCTACACTGAGGACAGATGGCTGATGGCTTTGTCTCATTGCTTTTATTTCAGAGTCAGTTTTCAGATAAGCCAGTTCAAGACCGGGGTTTGGTGGTGACGGACCTCAAAGCTGAGAGCGTGGTTCTTGAGCATCGCAGCTACTGCTCGGCAAAGGCCCGGGACAGACACTTTGCTGGAGACGTACTGGGCTATGTCACTCCAGTAAGTTGGGGCCCTCGCAGTGCAGAGGGAGGTCCTGAGGCTCAGGCGGGCTGCCCTGGCCCCGCGGTGGCCTCCTCTGGCCAGTCAGTGATGGGGGTCTGTGTTCCGATCTCCCGGGACTGTCACTGCTGTGAGGCTACAGTGGGAGAGGTGCCATTCTGGAGATGGCAGAGTGTAAGGCCTTGGGGGTCTCTCCAGTGGCTTGCTGTGGTGTGGTGACCTCTGTGGGTTCCTCCTGAATCCCAAGGTGGGCTCTCAGGTTGTCTGGGGTCAGGAAGCGGGTGTGCAGAGCCAACTCTGAGCCAGGGAGGGGTGGGTTCTGACACCCAGCGTCCTCTTCTCTTGTTGTTCCCAGCTGCCAGCCTGCAGCAGTGGTGTGCACTAGCTCTGGGCAGGGCTTGAGACAAGCACTGGTCACTTTTGGTGAAAGGGATGTCGTGGCCTGGGTCCCAGGCTGTGAGTGGCAGTCCAGAGTGGGAGAAGGATACCCCAGGCCAGGAGCTGATGTCAGTCCGGGCTGAGATCTGTCTACACTGGCCGGCCCTGGGCATGTCCAGAGCCGCCAGAATGACAGCACCATGTTGAGGCAGGCGCTCACTCACCCGTCCTCCATCTCATGTCTCCATCTTTTGCCAGTGGAACAGCCATGGCTACGATGTCACCAAGGTCTTTGGGAGCAAGTTCACACAGATCTCGCCCGTCTGGCTGCAGCTGAAGAGACGTGGCCGTGAGATGTTTGAGGTCACGGGCCTCCACGACGTGGACCAAGGTTCTCATCCTTCCTGCTTGACTGTGCTTGCCCCACAGGCTGAAAAGAGTGTGAGTGTGAGAGCAGGGGTGTGTGTAAATGGGTGTGTCTCTCTTTGTGGGTGTCTCGGTATGGGAGTGTGTGTGTGTGATTTAAGTGTGAATGTGAGTGTGTGTGAGACTGATGATGTGGGAGAGAAGAGATTGTGAGTGTTAAATGTGACTGTGAGTATGGACATGTTTAAGTGTGAGACAGTGGGTGTGTGAGTGTGATGGCCGTGAGGCCCCTGCCCTCACCCCTTGTGGCCAAGCCTGGAGAGCAGGCCCATGGTGTGGGCTGGTGTCCTGAGTGGGAAGGGGAGTGGAGCAGGGCAGGCCTGGTGGAGGGGGTTTCTGAGGTGGTTGCCACTGTGGGATCCTCTGCAAGGCCAGGTTGGTGCCTCAGAGTGTTGTGCCCAGCTCTGCTGCGTGGTCCAGGTGGCTGTGAGATGGGCCTTCCCTTTCTCTTTTGGGCCGCACACAAGCATGAGCAGGACGGGCTCTACAATGACTCGGGCGGCCTCTGGGCCGTAAAGGGCACAGGCCATTGGCCTCTCCTCCTCTGTCCCTCTCAGCAATTTTCATTCAATGCCAGGGAGGAGGGTGGGGTTCAGGCAGAGGCTGCCTCCTGATGGCACATCCTGATGACATCTGCCCAAGTTTACATGGCCACACCTTACATTTGGTCTCAGACAGAGAGAAATGGCAGGGGAAGTGTTAGCCAGTTTTGGAGTTTGGAGAGCAGGAGTGGTTTTCCCTGACACTGAGAGAACCGTGGGGAGGTGATGGAGTGTCGGCCAGTGTCAGGGCCTGGCGGGTCTGGCCATCCCTCAGCTCGGAGAAACCCTGACCTTCCCCAGGCCCTGGGATGCAACTGCCTGTCCCCCTGGCTGGCCACAGGCTCTTATCTGTCCCAGCTCAGGGAGAGCAAGCTCAGAGCTTCTCTGCAGGGTCAGGAGGGGACCTTGGCCAGAAGGGTGAGAGTTGGGGTCAGAAAGGGAGTGTGGAGGGCCAGCCCTGGGCCAGGGAGGGGTGGGTTCTCACACCTGCCTCCCCGCCCCGTCCTTCCCATTGCGTATGGTGCAGCTGCCACATTTTCCTCCTCAGATAGGCTGGGTCTTCCGGCTGGGCGCGCGTCCCTTTGTTGACTGTCCCCTCCATGTCCCACAGGGTGGATGCGAGCCATCAGGAAGAATGCCAAGGGCCTGCACATAGGTGAGTCTGGCAGGCCAGGAGTGAAGGCCCTGATGGCACGACCTCCGAGGGTGGACAAGTGGGCGCTGGGGTCTCCACATGTTCCTGATCACCCAGCTGTGCTGCCGCGGCACAGGTTACTTTGACTGCTCCGAGATGAGGCTGGGCCTGGCCTGGCATTCACAGCCCTTGGTCTGGCTGGAGTCCTGGGCTCTCCTCCCCACACAGGCTATGGCCCTCCAAAGCCAGCACCTCCTTGGCCAGTGTCATTGCCTTCATTGTTCTCCCTTCCATTTCTTCCTTCATTCACCTGATGAGTCCTATCAGGGCAGCTGGGACCAAGCCCTGGGCTCGGCCTGAGGGTGATGCTGACCTTGGCTCACCTGTGCCCCTGTAGCTCATGGCTGGGGATGGGGAGACATGTGTCCCCACGTCCAGTGGCAACCTCAGAGGCAGTGGATTAAGAGTACGAGTTGCTGAGGGAGAGACTCTGGGGGATGCTAGAAGCAGGTGACAGGGTTGAGCTGGAGTAGCTGGAGTCTGTCCCAGCCTCCCTCCTGTAAGGTGGGGCCACTACCATGCGGAGCCCTGTGGGGAGCTGCTGTCAGGATATCAGGACTGTCAGCATCTGCTCGCTCCTTCCCCACCACCCCTCCCTCTCCAGCCTGTGAGGCTCTGGGACATCCTCTCTGGACGCGTGGCTGCTCCAGGTGGCCTCCCTGCCCCTCACTGTCTGGTCTCACTTCCCTCTGGAGGCCAAGGGGATGCCCTTTTGAGGCAGCAAGCATTAGGAGCCTCCAGCATCTCCCACTCACGGCCCCCATGTGTGTCTGTTGCCACCGCAGTGCCTCGGCTCCTGTTTGAGGACTGGACTTACGATGATTTCCGGAATGTCTTAGACAGTGAGGATGAGATAGAGGAGCTGAGCAAGACCGTGGTCCAGGTGGCAAAGGTGAGGCCTGTGTGCTGCTCCAGCCTCTGAGCATAGCCCCCCCAGGTCCCACCTGGCCGTCTGGCTGGGCCTCCTGCGAGGCTTCCACTCGGCTTTTCTGGCTTCTTCCTTGGGCACCTTCTGGTGCGGCCCCCGTCTTCCAGGGAAGGCAGCATCAGCCAGGCTCAGGCTGCTCCTCACTTTCTTGACCACGGTTCCTCTGGAGGTCCCAGGCATGGGAGACCTGTCTGTTGGGCCAGGGTGCTTCCCTTGGGCAAAGCCCAGCTGCCTGCTACCCTCCTGGGAGGGGACCCAGCCCTGCTGGCTGCCAGTATGTCTGGGTTGCAGGGGTCAGGGAGCCCCCATGCCCCCGGGGTGGAGTTGGGGGAGGCACATGTGTGGGCGGGATGCAGAAGAGCACTGGCCCCTCCACTCCTGTTCCTCTGGGACCCCCACACTTCCTCCTTTAGACAGGCACTTCTGGGCATACAGCCCAGGCTTGGGTCTTGCCTCATGAGTGACCAGGCTACAACCTGACCATGTGGGCCGAGGTGGCAGGCTTCTTGTCTTTCCACTCCTCCTCCTGGACCTCCAGGCCCTCCTTACCTGTGACTGCTTCTTTCAGAACCAGCATTTTGATGGCTTCGTGGTGGAGGTCTGGAACCAGCTGCTAAGCCAGAAGCGCGTGTGAGTGGGCACAGGTGGTGGTGGGGGGCCCTCCTCCTGGCCCTGGTGTTTGAAGGAGGCTGGAGGAAAGACCAGGGGTTTGGGGAGGGCCTTCCTTCCACAGTCCCTGTGCCTGGGTTGGGGATGGGGCCGCACAAAAGATGGACACCTGCTCAGAAAAGTGGAAGCAGCCTGTGGCATGCAGCCGGCTCTGAACTCATTGCTGCACCGGCCCTGATGCCTCTCTTGGGTGGTCAGAGGAACTCGAGGACCCTCATTCATGAGGACTTGGCAAGAGAAAGATGGCCCAGGTGGTGACAGCAGGTTGAACTTGGACACAAGCAGAAACTCCTCACTGAACATGGGGGAACCTTCCTGGGGGTGTCCCTGAGCATGGCCGGGACCCATGGTGTGGACTGCCATGGTGGCCTCTGGGGAATGCCTCCCAGGCCCCCAGGCTCTGCAGCAGTCCACACCACTGGGAGGCGGCCACGGCACTCCCTCACGCCTCCTTTTGCCACATCAGAGCCCAGCCCTCCCATGACCCGTGCGGGTTCCCACTCCCCGTGGGCCACTTGACCAGGATTGGAGGGAGTGACGGAAAGTGCTCCCCCGCCTGGACTGTACTGGCCACAGCCCTGAGGAATGGCTCTTCCTTGGTCCTGCCCAAGCAGCCCAGCCAACTCACCTGAAACAGCCACCTTTCCTGTTCTGCCAGAGTGGGCGACTGCCCCACAAGATGGCGGGGGGCAGTACTGCTGCCCAAGATGTTGGTAGGGGCGTCCTCAATGTGCTCGGGACAGGTGGCTTCCTCTCACTCCACTGGTTGCAGCGAGTGAGGCTGGCACCGTCTCTACCGCAGGTGCCTGGACAGCAGAGTCCTGTGGCAGCTGTCCAGCTTTTCAGCCTTCTGTGCGAGCCGTAGGTTCTGGAATCGGCTCCCCGACCCTGCCACCTGAAATAGTTCTGGTTGTGCTTTAAGAGCCCAGGCCTGAGCTCAGGCTCCATGGTGTCCCCTGCAGCAGCCATGGCACTTTCATCCCATTGCTGCTGTGGGCAGAGGAGCTGCAGGTCCAGGCTCTGCCAACCCGGGGCAGCGTCCCCACACACATCTTAAGTTTGAGGGAGGGAAGGGACATTGTTGAGGCAGAGCCCATGAGGGGTAGGGCAGGATTCCCGCCCAGGGGCTCAGAGGACCCTCAGCCTGGAGCCCGTACAGGTCCTGCCCCTGTGGGTGGCTCCAGCCTCTGCAGCCCCGCCGCTCCTCCCACTGGGCTCTGAGGGACTCACTGGCTGGGAGGCAGCAGTCCAAGGCTCTTCCTGGAACTGCTCCCAGGCCCAGGCTCCAGAAGAGCCCTGGAGTCCTGTTTCCTGGTGCCCAGACCCCCCACTCCCTCAGCCAGCACCCCTCAGTGTGCTCCCCACTGAATCCTGGTGCCCAGACCCCACTCCCTCAGCCAGCACCCCTCAGTGTGCCCCTCACTGGATGTGTCCGAGAGGCTCCTCTGTTTGCTTTCCTCCTGGGAGGCCTGGCAGCAGCAGGAGGACAAGGAGCTGCGTGGAGGGAGGCTGGGAGGGGCACTGCAGTGGGGGTAAGGATGTCCCCAAGACTGTGGGGAACCTGTCGTCTGCACAGCCCCTGAGGGGCCCCAGCTCTGCGGGAGGATCAGGTGCCTGCGCTCCTGGCTGAGGGACAATCCCAGGCCCTGCCTGGGGGGGCTCCTTGCTGAGCAGTGGGCAGAGGACCCTGCTGGGGCTGACCTTCCATTACCCTCTGAGGGGAGGGGTGTCTCAGCAGGAGACAGAGTCTGCCAGCTTCCAGCCTTCTCACTCATCCTGGGAGAATGGGTCTATTAATCAGATTTGCCGTAACTCATTTCTGTTTCAGGGCATTAGGTAGGCAGTGAGACAGCACCAGAGGCTCCTCAGGAGACAGCCTCATGTCTGGGGTGGCGTGGGGGCACTGAGACAGCCTCGTGTCTGGGGTGGAGGCTGAGGGTGCTGAGACAACATCGTGTCAGGGCTCCTGACGGGTCATTAACGTCAGGGTGGGAGGGCAGGAGGCAGTAGGGGAATTGCCGAGCCGGAGTGGCCGCGGCAGGGGAGGACGGGTGGGAGCAGCCTGTGAGCACCTCGTGTCCAGGCTCCTGCAGGAAGGTGGGGAGCTGCCAGCATGGCAGGGGCAGGCAGTATCCAGGCTCCACAGATTCCTTTGGGCATTCTGCTGCCTGGGAGCTACCTCAGCACAGTCCTGCCTCTGACCACCACTTTGACGCCAGCCCCAGTGTGCCAGGCCCAAGGCTGGGCTCAGCAGGTTCTGGTCCCATGCACTGGGCCCTGTACAGAGGCTCAGGGCAGCTTTTCCTGCAGTTTGTTGGCAGTGTCCTTGGCAGGGGTGTTGCTGCCTCTGGTCCCTCCTGAGCGCTGAGTCAGCCCCTTACTGTTGTCCCTACATCCAGAGGGGTTGTGATAGGGGCACTCGGCGCCACTAGTGCCAGCAGCTGGCAATGTGAGGGGGTCTGTCGTGAGGAGCACTCCGGGCAATGCTGCACCACTGTAGCTGCAGCCCACATCGTCTCCAGGGCCCATGTTGTCTCCTGGGGGCCCAGGTACATCTGGGCAACACAGCCTGACTGCGGGTGGACACCCAGGCTCCCTGGGCCCCTCACAGAGTGGGGGCACCTTTTGGCCCTCAGGTCTGGTGTGGCCCTGGAAGAAGGCCATCCCACCACTGTCCTCGGGAGCTGTGGGTACCTGCAGACAGCACAAAGCCCACAGGCTGGGAGCCAGGCAGGAGACCCCCAGGTAGGGTCAACTTCCCCAGGCATCTGGGCAGGGCTTACTCTGCTCACTTTGCTCTGGCGTTTCAGGGGCGGGGGCAGCACCCTCCTTGACCACCACCTCTAAGTGGCACGCAGTGCGTGATAGCCTCTGGCACCCATAGAGTTGTGGACACAGCTGCAGAGGCGTGAGGACAGGCTGCCCAAAGACTCTGCTCCCTGCTGAGGACTGTGCCTGCATTGCAGCCGGCAGAACTAACACCGGATGATCTGGGCCAGAGTTACCCAGGAATTGATGGGGGCTTAGCTTGGAAAATGACAGTCCCAGGCCAGGCGCGGTGGCTCAAGCCTGTAATCCCAGCACTTTGGGAGGCCGAGACGGGCGGATCACGAGGTCAGGAGATCGAGACCATCCTGGCTAACACGGTGAAACCCCATCTCTACTTAAAAATATAAAAAACTAGCCGGGCGACGAGGCGGGCGCCTGTAGTCCCAGCTACTCGGGAGGCTGAGGCAGGAGAATGGCATAAACCCGGGAGGCGGAGCTTGCAGTGAGCCGAGATCCGGTGACTGCACTCCAGCCTGGGTGGCAGAGCAAGACTCCATCTCAAAAGAAAAAGGAAAATGACAGTCCCATTTGGGCCATGTCAGGGAAACAGGAGCTGCCACTATGCAGCAGTTGCACATGCCAGGCCCTGGTCCTGGCACCATCGGGAGCACCAGGACCTCTGGGTACTGGCTAAGGAACCATCACCCCATCCTGACCTAACCTGGTTCTCACCGAGCCCCATAGAGGCTTGTGCTGGAGCAGGGCGGGACCTGAGGCCAGCAGGGCCGGCTCTTGCCCTGCCCTCAGCCCTCCTGTCATCCCCTGAGGGGTGGGTCTGGGTCTCCTCCCCAGATGGGGCTGCTCCCGGGGCTGCAGCGTGACAGTGATAGTCTCCCATGCTCGGTAACAGCCAGAGCCGGCCCAGTGTGGACGCCTCACCCTGAAACCCAACTTTGCAGCAGCATGTGCTCCAGGCCAGTTTCTGCAAAGCGGCCACCTGCAGGTAGACTCTTGGGCACCAGCGTGTGCACATGGCAGGCTTGGGTCCTGAGGGCTGCTCCCAGGCCATGCTAGGAGGGAGGCTAGTGCCGTCCCTTGGGGAGCACTGCTCCACTCCAGGGTCCAGAGGAGGCCTCATTGCTGCTCCCTGTCTCCTCCCCTGCCCACTGCCCTGCCCCCTCCTTCCCTCAGCCACACCAGGCAGGTGTGGCCCTTGGAGTGCCCTGCGGCTGCCCTCGGGTCAGTGT
>NW_016813565.1:163538-166789 GCF_001698545.2 Rhinopithecus bieti | reverse complement strand
CGCTGGCCATCTCCTCTAAGCCCCATGGTTTAGGGCAGGCCATCACTGTATGGGGAGCCCGACTCAGCAGTCAGAGAAAGGTAACGCATGGGGGTGCCATCACCAGATCCCCAGCAAACACGTTTGCACAGAGGCCCCTGCTCCCCGCCTACCTGCCTCTTGTCTGCAGCCTCAGGGGATGGGGCAGGCTGCGTGCTGGCAGTTTGTGTTGAGGCCTCTTGGGGGGGACTGTAGGCACTCTGTGCAGTGTGGACAGGCTGAGGTCCAGGCTGGGGTCAGTCCCCAAACAGCTGAAGGGTGCTGACAGGCCAGTCAGGGAGCAGGCTAGGCCTGCAGGCTGATGGACAGTAGAGCAGCCATTGTGAGGGGGTGAGGAGGCTGGCAGCAGCAGATGGGTCAGGCGACCCAAGGCCATGGGAGACAGGTTCAGAAATCTCCGACAGGTAGGCAGAGGGGGAGGGGAGCTGTGGGTGGAGGAACAGATATGGGCACTGGCTGCTGGGGGCAGATGCCCTGAGCGTGGGAGGTTGCAGGGACAGTGATGCCAGCATCTGTTAGGATTGGGGAAAGGTATTCCCTGAGGACTGCTGTGGGGCCTGACACTGATGCCACCATCTCTCTTAGGATTGGGAACTGGCATTCCCTCAGGGCTGCTGTGGGGCCTGGCTCTGCAGGTGGGAACTGCGGGGCCAGGTGGTGTGGCTGGCAGGAACTGGGGACCACAGTCTGAGCCCACACCTTCCTCACAGTCAGCCTGGAGGGAGGTCAACTGGGGACAGACTACGGCCCTCCCCTGCTGGGTGGCTGGAAGATGAGAATCTAGGGAGAGATGGAGGCTAAGCCCATAGGGTCTGGTAGCTGCAGTGCAGGAGAAGGGAAGAGATGGGCCCACCCCAGCAGATGGTGGCGGGAGGGGGTGACGTGGAGCCAACGTTCCTTTTGCCTGGCGTCGATGCAGTGAGGCAGACATCACCCGGAGATGGTACCTGGTCAGCCGAGGGAAGAGGGGGCATCTGCCACATGGGCCTAGTGTTGGGACCAAGGTGGGTGGGTGGGGGTTTCAGGGAGGTCGTAGGTAGAACGTGGGAGTCGTGCTGTGCTGGAGGGACGGTGTGGGTACGTGGCAGAAGACTGTGGGCTCACTTGTGTTACCATCTCCCCTCGGCACGTGGGAGGATGCTGTTCTGGAGGCCGCATCCACCCTGGCCTCTGGCAGCTGTGGGGTCCACGTGGCTGGAGGGACCTGGTTAGGCCCCAACCTGGGATTGTTCATCCCCTCTTTCTGGAAAGAGGGAAAGAAAGGGTGACTTGGGGAGGAGAGTGTGAGGCAGCCAGCTGGGCAGTGCACCCCCAGGGCCCTGGGGCACAGAGCGCCCTGTCTCAGCATCAAGCTCGTGCAGGGGCAGCCCTGGCAGAGCAGAGTGCGTCCAGCCATCTGGAGGGGCACTGGCGTTGGTGTAGGCCCAGGATCCAGTCGAGGCTGAGTGGGCACTCACCTTCCTTGCTGCCTGCATGGGGCCCACCCAGGACATGGGCGATGGGAGGGTGGGCATCTGGCTGTGATGAGCTCCTTTTCTTTCTTTCCTTCCTCCCGGGGCTTTCATTCCTCAGAAATGAATTCAGAACATGGTGTTTTCGGTGTGAGCGGTAATTCCTGTTCATCTGAAGTCACACTGCGTCTAATCCATAACAAGCTGTTACCTCATTTCTCAGCCGTGGTGATCCCCTCTTGTCCGGGTGCCATGGGGCACAGAGACAAATGGCTCCCCTGCCGGCTCTCGTGGCTGTCTGGGTGAGGGACACAGGCTGGGGAGGGGCGGTCCTGGGAGTGGCCCCTTTGTAGTCTTTCTTGCGGATAAGAGGAGGTCCACATTCCCGGGTGGTCCCCAGGGCCAGCGCCAGGTAGGGGGTGGCAGGACCAGGGGCGCAGGCCTGGTTCCCTTCCCTCTCCCCCACTGATCACCACTGTGAGCTGCGTCCGCCTCTGGACGGGGCCTGCTTTGTTCCCTCGTGTTACCACCCTTGAAAGCATGAGGACCGTTCCCAGCCTGTGGCCGTGGTTGGTGCCTGGCTGTAGCAGAGTTGTTGGGTCAGTGGGCAGCAACGTGAGCCCCGAAGGGAAAACGCAGGCTGTGCCACACGCGTGTGGCGTGTTGGCATGCTGCACTAAGGGGCGCAGTGTGGAGCCTTGTCCCCTGGCAGGACTGCCCCTTCCTGCTTGGGGACATCGTGGAGCTGCATTTCTGGTGGAGGCATGAGGGGCATTCGTGGTTTCTGTGCCACGTTCTGTAGCCGGTGGGAGCCAGATCCTGGACACATGGCCTCACCTACCAAGGCCTTGTGGAGTGAAGCCAGCTCTGCTAGGAGTGTCTGGTGAGGCCAAGGCCATGAGATGGTAGAAAGTATGGTGCCCACAAGAGGGACAGGGGTGTTGCAGCACTGTGGATGTGGGGGTGGCACACAAGCCCAGCTCACGGCAGGAGCCCACATGTCTGATATAGCAGCGTGTGAAACAGGACTGGGTGCTCGGAAGGGCATCATGGCCACAGGGGAGGAGTTGGACTGGGATAGGCCCCTGCAGAATAGAAACTGCGACTGACAGGGCTGCCATGAGATTGGCAAAGGAGGAGCCAAAGGGACAGGCAGTCATGCTGGCCACAGTCCTGGGTGCAGCAAAGGCCCAAGTTAGAAGCAGAACCGTGGGGCACGTGAGAGGAAGGAGTGACTGACAGACACAGACAACTCTGACCAGGATGTCGGCACATTAGAAGATACCAGCCTTCTGGTATCTTCTAAATACCAGAGTGAGGAGTGAGAAGACCAGCCTCTCGCCAGGAGGAGCGGTGCTGCCCACGCCACTGACCAAGAGCACATGACCACCTGAGAGAGCTGGAGGGAGAGAAAATGCGAACACGGTGGTGGGAATGCAGCAAGGGGCTGGGTGTGGAGGCTCGCGCCTGTGATGCCAGCATTTGGGGAGGCTGAGGCGGGAGGATCGCTTGAGCCCAGGAGTTTGAGACCGGCCTGGGCAACATAGTGAGACCCCATCTTTATAAAAAATTTTATTTATTTATTTTATTTTATTTTATTTTTTTGAGATGGAGTCTCGCTCTGTCGCCCAGGCTGGAGTGCAGTGGCCGGATCTCAGCTCACTGCAAGCTCCCCCTCCCGGGTTTACGCCATTCTCCTGCCTCAGCCTCCTGAGTAGCTGGGACTACAGGCGCCCGCCACCTCGCCCGGCTAGTCTTTTG